>NC_069500.1:1422982488-1422999988 GCF_027579735.1 Bombina bombina
AGCTGCTGCTGATTTAATAGGGAAATCAATAGCTAGGCTAGTGTATTCAGTGTCCACTACAGTCCTGAAGGACTCATCTGATCTCTGCTGTAAGGACAGCACCCCAAAAAGCCCTTTTTAGGGCTAGAACATCAGTCTGCTTTTTTTTTTTTTTCCTGTGTAATCTAATTGCAGTTGCCTGCCTGCCAGCGTGTGTGTCAGGCTCACAGCGTATACTGTGCCCACTTGCCCAGTGCCACCACTCATATCTGGTGTGGCAGGTGGTGGGGGTTGGTCTGTGGGGGGGGAGGGAAGCTACACTTCAGAAAAAAAAAATAAAAACAGAAAAAACTACTTTTTTTTGCAAACTGGGTACTGGCAGACAGCTGCCAGTACCCAAGATGGCCGCCAATAAGGCAGATGGGGAGGGTTAGAGAGCTGTTTGGGGGGGGATCAGGGAGGTTGGGGGCTAAGGGAGGATGCTACACCACAGCATATGTAGTCTGCCAGTACTAAAAATTTTTAATTTTAGTACTGGCAGACTATCTGCCAGTACTTAAGATGGCGGGGACAATTGTGGGGTGGGGGAGGGAAGGGAGCTGTTTGGGAGGGATCAGGGGGTCTGATGTGTCAGGTGGGAGGCTGATCTCTACACTAAAGCTAAAATTAACCCTGCAAGCTCCCTACAAACTACCTAATTAACCCCTTCACTGCTAGCCATAATACACGTGTGATGCGCAGAAGCATTTAGCGGCCTTCTAATTATCAGAAAGCAACGCCAAAGTCATATATGTCTGCTATTTCTGAACAAAGGGGATCCCAGACAAGTATTTACAACCATTTGTGCCATAATTGCACAAGCTGTTTGTAAATAATTTCAGTGAGAAACCTAAAATTGCAAAAAAATTTAAGTTTTTTTTAAATTTGATCGCATTTGGCAGTGAAATGGTGGCATTAAATATACCAAAATGGGCCTAGATCAATACTTTGGGTTGTCTACTACACTACACTTAAGCTAAAATTAACTCTACAAGCTTCCTACATGCTCCCTAATTAACCCCTTCACTGCTGGGTATAAAACACGTGTGGTGCGCAGTGGCATTTAGCAGCCTTCTAATTACCAAAAAGCAACGCCAAAGCCATATATGTCTGCTATTTCTGAACAAAGGGGATCCCAGAGAAGCATTTACAACCATCCTATATAATAAAAGACAAGAGTTTGTCTGAAGCCGTCATGCGCAGTTCAGACAAACTCTTGCTGATCGCACGCGCACCCACCCGGCAGCAGCGCGAGGACCCGGCAGCTCAGCTGAAACACAGAGGCGCGCGAGGACCCGGCAGCTCAGGGGGGAGAGAGAAAGAGAGAGAGAGAAAGAGAGAGAGAAAGAGAGAGAGAAAGAGAGAGAGAAAGAGAGAGAGAGAGAGAGAGAGAGAGAGAGAGAGAGAGAATATTATATTTTAAATATAACACAACACGGCCCGTGTTAACGGCCTTTAGGACTAGTTTATGCCATAATTGCATAAGCTGTTTGTAAATAATTTCTGTGAGAAACCTAAAGTTTGTGAAAAAGTGAACAATTTTTTTTTATTTGATTGCATTTGGCGGTGAAATGGTGGCATGAAATATACCAAAATGGGCCTAGATCAATATTTTAGGATGTCTTCTAAAAAAAATATATACATGTCAAGGGATATTCAGGTATTCCTGACAGATATCAGGGTTCCAATGTAACTAGCGCTCATTTGGAAAAAAAGTGGTTTTGAAATAGCAAAGTGCTTCTTGTATTTATTTCCTTATAACTTGCAAAAAAAGCAAAGAACGTGTAAACATTGGGTATTTCTAAACTCAGGACAAAATTTAGAAACTATTTGATGTTGTACCCGCTGCAGGAGTTTGGTCTGTCACTGTGAAGCGGCCGTAACCCTTACACTACCTGATCGATACAACATCATACCTGATGTTTTAAAGCACGTTATTCCAAACAATTTAGGAATGTTAGGTGATTTAGGCCCTTTATGGGTTAAAACCAGACTCTGCATCAACTATGTAATTTTCCATGGGAGTTTTGCCATGGATCCCCCTCCGGCATGCCACAGTCCAGGTGTTAGTCCCCTTGAAACAACTTTTCCATCACTATTGTGGCCAGAAAGAGTCCCTGTGGGTTTTAAAACTCGCCTGCCTATTGAAGTCTATGGCGGTGCGCCCGGTTCGCCCGTTCGCGAACATTTGCGGAAGTTTGCGTTCGCCGTTCGCGAACCGAAAATTTTATGTTCGCGACATCACTACTTTTTACCTCTGTGATTATCCTGTATCTAAGCCTCTGCCGAATGCTCCTTATCTCAGTTATATTAATATACTTTTTACCTCTGTGATTATCCTGTATCTAAGCCTCTGCCGAATGCTCCTTATCTCAGTTATATTAATATACTTTTTACCTCTGTGATTACCTTGTATCTAAGCCTCTGCAGACTGCTCCATATCTCAGTTATATTAATATACTTTTTACCTCTGTGATTACCTTGTATCTAAGCCTCTGCAGACTGCTCCTTATCTCAGTTATATTAATATACTTTTTACCTCTGTGATTACCTTGTATCTAAGCCTCTGCAGACTGCTCCATATCTCAGTTATATTAATATACTTTTTACCTCTGTGATTACCTTGTATTTAAGCCTCTGCAGACTGCTCCTTATCTCAGTTATATTAATATACTTTTTACCTCTGTAATTACCTTGTATCTAAGCCTCTGCAGACTGCTCCTTATCTCAGTTATATTAATATACGTTTTACCTCTGTGATTAACTTGTATATAACCCTCTGCAGACTGCTCCTTATCTCAGTTATATTAATATACTTTTTACCTCTGTGATTACCTTGTATCTAAGCCTCTGCAGACTGCTCCTTATCTCAGTTATATTAATATACTTTTTACCTCTGTGATTACCTTGTATCTAAGTCTCTGCAGACTGTCCCCTTATCTCAGTTATATTAATACACTTTTTACCTTTGTGATTACCTTGTATCCAAGCCTCTGCAGACTGCTCCTTATCTCAGTTATATTAATATATGTTTTACCTCTGTGATTAACTTGTATATAAGCCTCTGCAGACTGCCCCTTATCTCAGTTATATTAATATACTTTTTTACCTCTGTGATTACTTTGTATCTAACCCTCTGCAGACTGATCCTTATCTCAGTTATATTAATATACTTTTTACCTCTGTGATTACCTTGTATCTAAGCCTCTGCAGACTGCTCCTTATCTCAGTTATATTAATATACTTTTTACCTCTGTGATTACCTTGTATCTAAGCCTCTGCAGACTGCTCCTTATCTCAGTTATATTAATATACTTTTTACCTCTGTGATTACCTTGTATCTAAGCCTCTGCAGACTGTCCCGCTATCTCGGTTATATTAATATACTTTTTACCTCTGTGATTACCTTGTATCTAAGCCTCAACAGACTGTCCCACTATCTCAGTTCTTTTGACAGACTTGCATTTTAGCCAATCAGTGCTTAATCTTAAATAACTCCACAGGAATGAACACAATGTTATCTATATGACACACATGAAAAAGCATTGTCAAACTGTGAAAAACAGTCAACATGCACTGAGCTAAGAGGCAGTTCAACTGCTTAGAAATTAGCATACAAGCCTACCTAGGTTTAGCTATCCACAAAGTATACCAACAGAAGAAAGCTAACGTGATGATAAAAGTGAATGGGAAAGTTGTTTAAAATGACATGCGCTGTCTGATCACGGAATGGGTTAAACATCTCATCTCGTTAGGTACATGCTATAAATATATTCACTAAATGCACAGGAAATCCCAACATGTTCTTTCATGATTCCGATAGACCTTACCGTTATAAACAACTTTCCAATTTAATTCTATAATCACATTTGCTTTATTCTCTTGTTATCCTTTGCTGAAGAAACAGCATTGCACTACTGGCAGTTACTGAACACATCTAGTTAGCCAATCACAAGAGACAAATGTGAGCAGGCACCAATCAGCAGCTAGCTCTCACTAGTGTAGGATACATACATATTCTTTTTCAACAAGGGATACCAAGAGAACAAAGCGCGTATGAAGATTGAGGTGAATTAAAAAGTGTATGTAGTAAGTACTAATTTACTGTCCCTCATTGTCTTACCCCATATGTTATCTTGATACCCACGTACTCACTTACGCAGTTCATATGAATCAGGATTTAGTTGAGTGCTGCTACCACACAGTAGACCAAGTAACAATAAAATAACTCAGACAGATTTCCTGCTCTATGGCCCTATCTCAATGTACCCAGGTTAGTAAGCGACACTCATTTCTCTGCCCCCCTTCCTGTACTGTAACCGACCATACAGACTATCATTATGTATACTGACCATACAGACTATCATTATGTATACTGACCATACAGACTATCATTATGTATACCGACCATACAGACTATCATTATGTATACCGACCATACAGACTATCATTATGTATACTGACCATACAGACCATCATTATATATACCGACCATACAGACTATCATTATGTATACCGACCATACAGACTATCATTATGTATACCGACCATACAGACTATCATTATGTATACTGACCATACAGACTATCATTATGTATACTGACCATACAGACTATCATTATGTATGCCGACCATACAGACTATCATTATGTATACCGACCATACAGACTATCATTATGTATACCGACCATACAGACTATCATTATGTATACTGACCATACAGACTATCATTATGTATACTGACCATACAGACTATCATTATGTATACCGACCATACAGACTATCATTATGTATACCGACCATACAGACTAACATTATGTATATACCGACCATACAGACTATCATTATGTATACTGACCATACAGACTATCATTATGTATACCGACCATACAGACTATCATTATGTATACCGACCATACAGACTATCATTATGTATACCGACCATACAGACTATCATTATGTATACCGACCATACAGACTATCATTATGTATACCGACCATACAGACTATCATTATGTATACCGACCAAACAGACTATCATTATGTATACCGACCATACAGACTATCATTATGTATACCGACCATACAGACTATCATTATGTATACTGACCATACAGACTATCATTATGTATACCGACCATACAGACTATCATTATGTATACCGACCATACAGACTATCATTATGTATACCGACCATACAGGCTATCATTATGTATACCGACCATACAGGCTATCATTATGTATACCGACCATACAAACTATCATTTTGTATACCGACCATACAGACTATCATTATGTATACCGACCATACAGACTATCATTATGTGTGCCGACCATACAGACTATCATTATGTATACCGACCATACAGACTATTATTATGTATACTGACCATACAGACTATCATTATGTATACCGACCATACAGACTATCATTATGTATACCGACCATACAGACTATCATTATGTATACCGACCATACAGACTAACATTATGTATATACCGACCATACAGACTATCATTATGTATACTGACCATACAGACTATCATTATGTATACCGACCATACAGACTATCATTATGTATACCGACCATACAGACTATCATTATGTATACCGACCATACAGACTATCATTATGTATACCGACCATACAGACTATCATTATGTATACCGACCATACAGACTATCATTATGTATACCGACCAAACAGACTATCATTATGTATACCGACCATACAGACTATCATTATGTATACCGACCATACAGACTATCATTATGTATACTGACCATACAGACTATCATTATGTATACCGACCATACAGACTATCATTATGTATACCGACCATACAGACTATCATTATGTATACAGACCATACAGGCTATCATTATGTATACCGACCATACAGGCTATCATTATGTATACCGACCATACAAACTATCATTTTGTATACCGACCATACAGACTATCATTATGTATACCGACCATACAGACTATCATTATGTGTGCCGACCATACAGACTATCATTATGTATACCGACCATACAGACTATTATTATGTATACTGACCATACAGACTATCATTATGTATACCGACCATACAGACTATCATTATGTATACCGACCATACAGACTATCATTATGTATACTGACCATACAGACTATCATTATGTATACTGACCATACAGACTATTATTATGTATACTGACCATACAGACTATCATTATGTATACCGACCATACAGACTATCATTATGTATACCGACCATACAGACTATCATTATGTATACTGACCATACAGACTATCATTATGTATACCGACCATACAGACTATCATTATGTATACCGACCATACAGACTATCATTTTGTATACCGACCATACAGACTATCATTATGTATACTGATCATACAGACTATCATTATGTATACTGACCATACAGACTTTCATTATGTATACCGACCATACAGACTATCATTATGTATACTGACCATACAGACTATCATTATGTATACTGACCATACAGACTATCATTATGTATACTGACCATACAGACTATCATTACGTATACCGACCATACAGACTATCATTATGTATACTGACCATACAGACTATCATTATGTATACTGACCATACAGACTATCATTATGTATACTGACCATACAGACTATCATTATGTATACTGACCATACAGACTATCATTATGTATACCAACCATACAGACTATCATTATGTATACTGACCATACAGACTATCATTATGTATACTGACCATACAGACTATCATTATGTATACCGACCATACAGACTATCATTAGGTATACCGACCATACAGACTATCATTATGTATACCGACCATACAGACTATCATTATGTATACTGACCATACAGACTATCATTATATATACTGACCATACAGACTATCATTATGTATACTGACCATACAGACTATCATTATGTATACTGACCATACAGACTATCATTATGTATACCGACCATACAGACTATCATTATGTATACTGACCATACAGACTATCATTATGTATACTGACCATACAGACTATCATTATGTACACTGACCATACAGACTATCATTATGTATACACTGTGTGCAGAATTATTAGGCAAATGAGTATTTTGACCACATCATCCTCTTTATGCATGTTGTCTTACTCCAAGCTGTATAGGCTTGAAAGCCTACTACCAATTAAGCATATTAGGTGATGTGCATCTCTGTAATGAGAAGGGGTGTGGTCTAATGACATCAACACCCTATATCAGGTGTGCATAATTATTAGGCAACTTCCTTTCCTTTGGCAAAATGGGTCAAAAGAAGGACTTGACAGGCTCAGAAAAGTCAAAAATAGTGAGATATCTTGCAGAGGGATGCTGCACTCTTAAAATTGCAAAGCTTCTGAAGCGTGATCATCGAACAATCAAGCGTTTCATTTAAAATAGTCAACAGGGTCGCAAGAAGCGTGTGGAAAAACTAAGGCGCAAATTAACTGCCCATGAACTGAGAAAAGTCAAGCGTGCAGCTGCCAAGATGCCACTTGCCACCAGTTTGGCCATATTTCAGAGCTGCAACATCACTGGAGTGCCCAAAAGCACAAGGTGTGCAATACTCAGAGACATGGCCAAGGTAAGAAAGGCTGAAAGACGACCACCACTGAACAAGACACACAAGCTGAAATGTCATGACTGGGCCAAGAAATATCTCAAGACTGATTTTTCTAAGGTTTTATGGACTGATGAAATGAGAGTGAGTCTTGATGGGCCAGATGGATGGGCCCGTGGCTGGATTGGTAAAGGGCAGAGAGCTCCAGTCCGACTCAGACGCCAGCAAGGTGGAGGTGGAGTACTGGTTTGGGCTGGTATCATCAAAGATGAGCTTGTGGGGCCTTTTCGGGTTGAGGATGGAGTCAAGCTCAACTCCCAGTCCTACTGCCAGTTTCGGGAAGACACCTTCTTCAAGCAGTGGTACAGGAAGAAGTCTGCATCCTTCAAGAAAAACATGATTTTCATGCAGGACAATGCTCCATCACACGCGTCCAAGTACTTCACAGCATGGCTGGCAAGAAAGGGTATAAAAGAAGAAAATCTAATGACATGGCCTCCTTGTTCACCTGATCTGAACCCCATTGAGAACCTGTGGTCCATCATCAAATGTGAGATTTACAAGGAGGGAAAACAGTACACCTCTCTGAACAGTGTCTGGGAGGCTGTGGTTGCTGCTGCATGCAATGTTGATGGTGAACAGATCAAAACACTGACATAATCCATGGATGGCAGGCTTTTGAGTGTCCTTGCAAAGAAAGGTGGCTATATTGGTCACTGATTTGTTTTTGTTTTGTTTTTGAATGTCAGAAATGTATATTTGTGAATGTTGAGATGTTATATTGGTTTCACTGGTAAAAATAAATAATTGAAATGGGTATATATTTGTTTTTTGTTAAGTTGCCTAATAATTATGCACAGTAATAGTCACCTGCACACACAGATATCCCCCTAAAATAGCTATAACTAAAAACAAACTAAAAACTACTTCCAAAACTAGTCAGCTTTGATATTAATGAGTTTTTTGGGTTCATTGAGAACATGGTTGTTGTTCAATAATAAAATTAATCCTCAAAAATACAACTTGCCTAATAATTCTGCACTCCCTGTACTGACCATACAGACTATCATTATGTATACTGACCATACAGACTATCATTATGTATACTGACCATACAGACTATCATTATGTATACCGACCATACAGACTATCATTATGTATGCCGACCATACAGACTATCATTATGTATACCGACCATACAGACTATCATTATGTATACCGACCATACAGACTATCATTATGTATACCGACCATACAGACTATCATTATGTATACTGACCAAACAGACTATCATTATGTATACTGACCATACAGACTATCATTATGTATACTGACCATACAGACTATCATTATGTATACTGACCATACAGACTATCATTATGTACACTGACCATACAGACTATCATTATGTATACTGTCCATACAGACTATCATTATGTACACTGACCATACAGACTATCATTATGTATACTGACCATACAGACTATCATTATGTATATAGTGCTACTGCCATTCATTTTGTAATTATCCTCCCAGTCCCTTTATGCTGCACAGGACTAGAAGTGCACATTGTAATTAAATCAATCAATAAATAATTACAAAAAAGAGTATATCATTTATTTCTCAGTATAATACACACTATTGATTTGGCAATCATTTCTAGAGTAAAGCAAGTCTATGAGAGAGTAATTCCTATTAGCATCACACTAAAGGATTAGCAGATCTGAGGCTCATGTCAGACTCTTATTAAAGGGATACGAAACCCCACATTTATTTCATGATTCAGATAGAGCAGAGCATTTTTTTAGCAGCTTTCTAATTTACCCCATTAACATTTTTTCTCTGTTCTCTTGGTGTGCTTTGTTGAATGAGCAGCAATGCACTTCTGGTTGCTGACTGAACACATGCGTGAGCCAATGACAATCGGTGTATATATGCATCCACCAATCAGCAACTAGAACCTAGGTTCTTTGCTGCTCCTGATCTTTCATAGTTAAACCTTTCAGCAAAGGATAACAAGAGAAGAAAGCAAATTAAATAATAAAAGTAAATTGGAAAGTTGTTTAAAATTGTATTCTCTTTCTGAATCATGAAAGAAAATTTTGGGGTTCATGTCCCTTTAAGGTCATGGTGAAAAGGAAATCATTTGCATGTTGCCACCCAAAATCTGTGACAAAGATGTAAATGCCCTAAGCTGTGATATAGTAGCACAAGTAGGTGCACTCTCTACACATTATAAAGACAGAAACACAAGTAAAAACACTATACATCCAATAATCACACTAATATGTACAATCAACGATACTCAGATACATACATATACATAAACATGTAGCACTCCCAAATCCCAAGACACGTGTGCACACACACAAGCACATTACACACACACACACACACACACACACACACACACAAGCACACACACACAAGCACATTACACACACACATACACACACAAATACACAAGCACACACACACAAGCACACACACAAGCACATTACACACACACACACACACAAGCACATTACACACAAACACACAAGCACATTACACACACACACACACACACATACACACAAGCACATTACACACAAACACACACACATACAAGCACATTACACAAACACACACACACAAGCACACACACAAGCACATTACACACACAAGCACATTACACACACACATACACACACAAGCACATTACACATACACAAACACATTACACACACACATACACACACAAGCACGTTACACAAACACACATATACACACACACAAGCACATTACACACACATACACACACAAGCACATTACACACATATACACACACAAGCACATTACACATATATACACACACAAGCACATTACACACACATACACACACAAGCACATTACACACATATACACACACAAGCAATACACAAAAACACACACATACAAACATTTATACACTCACATATACACACAAGCACATTACACAAAAACACACACATACAAACATTTATACTGTACACTCACATACACACATCTCAGACACATGTGCACACACACATATCCACACACTGGCACATTACACACAAATACACACATACAAACATTTATACACTCACCTACACAAATCCCCAGACACATGTGCACACACATATACACACACAAGCACATTACACACGAACACACACATACAAACATTTATTCACTCACATATACAAATCCCAAGACACATGTGCACACACACATACACACAATAGCACATACACACACATGTGCACATATAAACATTTATACACTCACATACACACATCCCCAGACACATGTGCACCCACACAAGCACATACACAAAATAGCACATACACATATGTGCACATACAAAACATTTATACACTCACATACTCACATCCCCAGACACATGTGCACATACACACACGTGTGCACAGACACAAACACACAAAACATGTAGACACTCACATACACAGATCCCCACACTCACATGAACACATGTGCACAGACACATAAGCAAATAGACACACACACACAAACACATAGATACTTGCATACTCACATCCCCAGACACACGTGCACACACACACACACACACACACACAAATATTTATACACTCAGATACACACATCCCTAGACACATATGCACACACTAGCACATACACACATGTACACATAGAAACATTTATACACACACATCCGCAGACACACATATACACACACCAGCACATACACACACATGCGCACAGACATATAAACACAGAGACATACACACACACATAGAAACATGTAGATACTCACATACACTCACATCCCCAGACAACTGTGCCCACACACAAGCACAGACACATAAGTAAAGAGACATACACACACATACAAATAGATACTCACATCCCTAAACACGTGCACACACATACACACACGTGTGCACAGACACATAAGCACACTCACATCCCCAGACAAATGTGCACACACACAAGCACAGACATATAAGTACAGACACACACAGATATTTGCATACTCACATCCCTAAACACGTGCACACACAGACACAAGAACATACACACACATGTGCACAGACACATAAGCACATTGACATGCACACACACACACATAAACATGTAGACACACACTCACATACACACATCCCCACACACATGTGCACACACACATGAACACATATGCACAATAAGCACAGAGACATACACACACACATGAACACATATGCACAGACATATAAGCACAGAGACATACACACACACAAACACATAGATACTTGCAATCTCACATCCCTAGACACATGTGCACACACACACATAAACAAGCACATACACACACGTGCACAGACACATAGTCACAAAGACATACATAAACACACAGGCACACACAAACATATAGACATTCACATACAAACATCCACATACACGCACATGCACTTACACACAGACACATACAAGCACAAAGACACATACAGGCATAAACACACAGACATATACACACACACAATCACATACTCACAGTCACACATGCACACACAAGCACATACACACACACACAAACATGTAGATACACACTCGCATACACACATCCCCACACACATGTGCACACACACATGAACACATGGGCACAAACACATAAGCACAGAGACATACGGACACACAAACAAATAGATACTTGCAAACTCACATCCCCAGACACATGTGCACACACACGTGCACAGACACATGGGCACAGAGACATACGCAAACACACAGACACACATAAACATATAGATACTCACATACAAACATCCACATACACAGGAACATACACACAAGAACATACATGCGCATGCGCTTACACATACAAGCACAAAGACACATACAAGCACAAACACACAGACATATACACACAATCACATACTCACAGTCACACATACACACACAAGCACACATACACAGGCACATACACGCAAGAACATACATGCACTTACACACAGACACATACAAGTGGCATAAACACACAGACATATACACATACAATCATACTTACAGACACACAAATACACAACCACATACACAGACAAGCACACACAAAGGCACAAACACAATCACATACTTACAGACACACAAACACACAACCACATACACAAACAAGCACACACAAAGGCACAAACACACAGACATATACACACACACAATCACATACTTAGACACACACACACAACCACTTACACAAACAAGCACACACAAAGGCACAAACACATAGACATATACACACACAATCACATACTTACAGACACACAAACACACAAACACATACACAAACAAGCACACACAAAGGCACAAACACACAGACATACACACACACACAATCACATACTTAGACACACACACAACCACATACACAAACAAGCACACACAAAGGCACAAACACACAGACATATACACACATACAAGCACATACTTACAGACACACAAACACACAAGCACATACACAAACAAGCACACACAAAGGCACAAACACACAGACATATACACACATACAAGCACATACTTACAGACACACAAACACACAAGCACATACACAAACAAGCACTCACAAAGGCACAAACACACAGACATATACACACATACAAGCACATACTTACAGACACACAAACACACAAGCACATACACAAACAAGCAAACACACAGACATATACACACACATGCACATACTTACAGACACACAAACACACAAGCACATACACAAACAAGCACACACAAAGGCACAAACACACAGACATATACACACATACAAGCACATACTTACAGACACACAAACACACAAGCACATACACAAACAAGCACACACAAAGGCACAAACACACAGACATATACACACACACATGCACATACTTACAGACACACAAACACACAAGCACATACACAAACAAGAACACACAAAGGCACAAACACACAGACATATACACACATACAAGCACATACTTACAGACACACAAACACACAAGCACATACACAAACAAGCACACACAAAGGCACAAACACATAGACATATATACACACACAAGCACATGCACACACGCATACAAACATCCCCACACAAACACACACATATATTTTAGCTATCCGTCTATTAAATAAGGCAGAACATGAAGTGAATGACTCCCGTGTAGTTTTTTCCGCTGCTATACCATTCAACATATTTATTGCTCTTCACTAAAAATGCAGTTATCCCTGAGTCAGTTACAGCTGCAAATCAAACTATGGCATTTCCCTTCCTGATACAAACAAACAAATCCTGAACTTCTAAATGAAAACCTTCATAGTGATTGTACATTTAATAGAAGCAAATTATAAAAACTGCAATCGCTCACTTAAAAACAGAAATCCTACAAGACAGAGCTCCGCACCCTATCCCACCACTGTCACAATGGTTCATTTATTTCTCTATTATTAAAAAAATAAAAAAAGTCTCATTTTCTGGATAACATGAAACTACTGAGAAAAATGTCAGTGGAGCCCCCATGGGGGCCTGATACTCGGCTAAGAGTGATGTAAGTGGGCCTGTGCTGTGCAGGGCTGTTACATTGTTGCAAGTGAAGGGGGCGGGTTTTCACCTAGCTGTTTTAAGACCCTGAAGGAAGTGGGCAGCCTTCTTTTGGCCCTGAGTTCCATCTTATCCTCCCTCCCCTATGCTGCGGTTTGCATGGGGGTAAATGAGGATGGCGGCACTGGGTAATCGGCACCCTTAGGGCTGCTAGTAATCTCTAACGGCTAGATTACGAGTTTTTGTCGGTAAGGCTTGCGGTGCTAACGCTCCTTTTTTTCTCACCGCTCACTTCAAACAACGCTGGTATTACAGGTTTCTTTAAACCCGGTGTTAGCCTCTAAAAAGTGAGCGTAGAGCAAAATTTAGCTCCACATCTCACCTCAATACCAGCATTGCTTAAGTCAGCGGTAATCTGGTGTAACGTGCTCGTGAACGATTTCCCTATAGGAAACAATGGGGCAGATTCAGCTGAAAAAACCCCTGCAAAAAAGCAGCATTCAGCTCCTAACGCAGCCCCATTGTTTCCTATGGGAAAATACATTTTACGTCTACACCTAACACCCTAACATGAACCCTGAGTCTAAACACCCCTAATATTACACTTATTAACCCCTAATCTGCCGCCCCCGACATCACCGACACCTACATTATATTATTAACCCCTAATCTGCCGCTCCAGACAACACCACCACCTACATTATCCCTATGAACCCCTAATCTGCTGCCCCAAACATCGCTGACACCTGCATACTATTTATTAACCCCTAATCTGCCCCCCAATGTCACTGCAACCTACCTACATTTATTAACACCTAAACCTAAGTCTAACACCCCCCTAACTTAAATATAATTTAAATAAAACGAAATAAAATTACTACAATTAAATAAATTAATCCTATTTAAAACTAAATACTTACCTATAAAATAAACCCTAAGATAGCTATAATATAAATAATAGTTACATTGTATCTAGCTTAGGGTTTATATTTATTTTACAGGCAACTTTGTATTTATTTTAACTAGGTAGAATAGTTATTAAATAGTTATTAACTATTTAATAACTACCTAGTTAAAATAAGTACAAATATACCTCTAAAATATATCCTAACCTAAGTAACAATTACACCTAACACTACACTATAATTAAATTAATTACCTAAACTAACTACAATTAAATTAAATAAACTAAAGTACAAAAAAAACAAACACTAAATTACAGAAAATAAAAAAATAATTACAATTTTTTTTTAAATAATTACACTTAATCTAATCCCCCTAATAAAATAAAAAGCCCCCAAAATAATAAAATTCCCTGCCCTATACTAAATTACAAATAGCCCTTAAAATGGCTTTTTGCGGGGCATTGCCCCAAAGTAATCAGCTCTTTTACCTGTAAAGAAAAATACAATCCCCCCACAACATTAAAACCCACCACCCACACAACCAACCCTACTCTAAAACCCACCCAAACCCTCCTTAATAAAACCTAACACTAACCCCATGAAGATCACCCTACCTTGAGGCTGGCTTCAAGATGGACCCACTCCGTCTGGAAGTCCTCTTCTGCCGGGATCGGATGAAGACTTCTGCCCCTCTGCAGGACCACTTGTGCCAGGCTGGGTGAAGACGGCTTAAGGTAGGGTGATCTTCAAGGGCTTAGTGTAAGGTTTTATTAAGGGGGGTTTGGGTGGGGTTTAGAGTAGGGTTGGGTGTGTGGGTGGTGGGTTTTAATGTTAGGGGGGTATTGTATTTTTTTACAGGTAAAAGAGCTGATTACTTTGGGGCAATGCCCAGCAAAAAGCCCTTTTAAGGGCTATTTGTAATTTAGTATAGGGTAGGGAATTTATTATTTTGGGGGGCTCTTTATTTTATTAGGAGGATTAGATTAGGTGTAATTAGTTTAATTTTTTTTTATATTAGCCCTTTTTAATGCAATATTTTTGGTAAATAATATTTATTGGATAGTGTTATTAAGAGTATAACATTATCAATAAATGCATAATTAAGAGACAATGCAAAATAACTAAGTTTTAATTTAAAATGAGTAGTAGATTTATTTCTAACAAATGTCAGTCAGTTACCTTTTCCTTCCTACTGTATCATGTGACAGCCATCAGCCAATCACAAAATGCATATAGATATATCCTGTGAATCTTGCACATGCTCAGTAGGGGCTGGTGTCTCAGAAACTGTGCATATAAAAAAACTGTGCACATTCAGATAATAGAAGTGAATTGGAAAGTTGTTTAAAATTGCTGCTCTGTCTGAATCATGAAAGTTTAATTTTGACTTGACTGTCCCTTTAAATGTATTTTGATGTATTTTGTGACACTTTCTTGTCTTGTGTAACAGTCAACCAGAGCTCTGAATTCGTGCTAACCCAATGCTCATTAAATTAGATTGTGCTCTAGCGAACTCGTTTACTTTCAATAATACGTGCACTACTTCCGCAAAGAGACTCAAAACACCCTATATCGTTTGTGCGCTACAGTTAGCGCACCACTAGTAATTATCTAGCATTTAGTTGCTGTAATTGTGATTGTGACCGGTCCTCTAACTTGGTGTTGTGTGTTTATTGGGTACTAATTGGTTGGGGGGTATTAGGGAGTTTTACAGAAGAACAAATGGGTAATTCAATCCCTTACGGTATTTTGTACCGTGTGTTCTACAAGAGCAATCACAGACCTTTTTTTTGTGAGGGAGAAAAAAAATCTTTTCTAATGTTTGAAATGTGTTTCTAATACATAGTGGGAAATAGTGGAATTCAACATCATTGTTTAAATCTCTATTAAAAAGTATCATATCACCTCGTTCCCTTCTCTCCTCTAAGCACACATAATATGCTCCTCACTGCTTTCCTATAGTTGTTAGTCCTATTTTAGTAGCAATCTTTTTAGTCATTTAAAATGTGTTGCTATATCTCTGATGGTTAACTCTTTAACTGCCGAACAGGGCTGATGGAAGCAAAATAATTTATTTATATAACCAACTCAATTCCGAGTTAGTCATTAAAAGTGAATATTTTTTTAAAGGGACAGTCTATTCAAAATGAAATGTTTATCATTCCAATAGGGCATGCAATTTAGGCAGGCTCATATGCTGATTTCTAAGCCCTTGAACTGCCTCTTATTTCAGTGCTTTTTGACAGTTTTTGACCGTTAGACACTGCTACGTGTCATATAGATAACATTGTGCTCACTTTCGTGGAGTTATTTATGAGCAGAGGCTTAGATACAAGGTAATCACAGAGGTAAAAAGTGTATTAATATAACCTTGTTGCAAAACTAGGGAATAAGTTATAAAGGGATGATCTATCTTTCTAAACAATACAATTTCTAGT
>NC_069500.1:1423004988-1423022488 GCF_027579735.1 Bombina bombina
AATCTGTTTAAAGGGACAGTAAACACCTTGTAATGACAAAATGTTTCTGCAGTCTTCCAATAGATTAACATGTGAGCAAAGTCTGAACGTTACAGGGAGAAATTAGCACCTTGTTTGCTGCAATTATTTTTCAATGGTCAAACCTCAACAATCAGTTTCCTTATCTGGAGGAACCAATGTGGACTCAAAATGTTACAGCACCTTTAAATTACTGTCAATACAATTTAATTGTGGTTAAATTTACTTTGTTACATAGAGATTTCAAATGCACAAACCAGAGGCTTAACTAGAAACCACATTGCCCAGGTGCAAGAATCTAAGAAAGCCCCCCCCCCAAAAAAAAAAGGTGAATTTGATACATTTTTTTCTTTCTTTTTTTATTACATTTAACACAGAAAAAAAATTGTGAATCAGATTACGTCTTCAAAAGGAGGTACCCTGTGTCCACAGTCTGTGAGATGGTCTGACCCCCTATTACTGTATATAGTGACACTGTTTAACCCACCGGTACTGTATATAGTGAGTTAGTGACACAGTCTGTAATCTGCCGGTGAGATGGCTGGCCTGACCCTACCCGTCCCAGTACTTTATAAAGTGACACACACACACACACACACATATATACATACATACACACACACATGCATAAATACACACACAGTCACATACATACATACACACACATGCATAAATACACACACAGTCACATACATACATACACACATACATGCATAAATACACACACAGTCACATACATACATACACACACATGCATAAATACACACACAGTCACATACATACATACACACATACATGCATAAATACACACACAGTAATATACTGTACATACATACACACATACATGCATAAATACACACACAGTAATATACTGTACATACATACACACATGCAAGCATAAATGCACACAGTCACATACATACAAACATACATACACACACATACATACATACATACATACACACACACACACAAATACATGCATAAATACACAGTCACATACATACATACACACATACATGCATAAATACACACACAGTAACATACTGTACATACACACACATACAAGCATAAATACACACAGTCACATACATACATACACACATAAATGCATAAATACACACAGTCACATATATACATACATACACACACAAATACATGCATAAATACACACACAGTCACATACATACATACACACACACATAAATGCATGCATAAATACACACACAGTCACATACATACATACATACATACATACATACACACATACATGCATAAATACACACAGTCACATACATACACACACACACACATACATACATGCATAAATACACACACAGTCACATACATACATACACACATACATGCATAAATACACACACAGTCACATACATACATACACAAACACATACATGCATAAATACACACACAGTCACATACATACACACATACATGCATAAATACACACACACAGTAACATACTGTACATACACACATACACACACAAATACATGCATAAATACACACACAGTCACATACATACATACACACACAAATACATGCATAAATACACACACAGTCACATACATACATACACACATACACATACATGCATAAATACACACACAGTCACATACATACATACATACACACATACATGCATAAATACACACACAGTAACATACTGTACACACACACATGCATGCATAAATACACACACAGTCACATACATACATACATACATACATACACACACACATGCATAAATACACACACTGCCACATACATACATACATACACACACATGCATAAATACACACACAGTCACATACATGCATACACACATACACATACATGCATAAATACACACACAGTCACATACATACATACATACACACATACATGCATAAATACACACACAGTAACATACTGTACATACACACATACATGCATAAATACACACACAGTCACATACATACATACATACACACACACATGCATGCATAAATACACACACAGTCACATACATACATACATACACACACACACATGCATAAATACACACACTGTCACATAACTACATACATACACACACATGCATAAATACACACACAGTCACATACATACATACATACATACACACACACATGCATAAATACACACACTGTCACATACATACATACATACATACACACATACATGCATAAATACACACACAGTAACATACTGTACATACACACATACATGCATAAATACACACACAGTCACATACATACATACACACACACATACATGCATAAATACACACACAGTCACATACATACATACATACACACATACATGCATAAATACACACACAGTAACATACTGTACATACACACATACATGCATAAATACACACACAGTCACATACATACATACATACATACACACACACATGCATGCATAAATACACACACAGTCACATACATACATACATACACACACACATGCATAAATACACACACTGCCACATACATACATACATACACACACACATGCATAAATACACACACAGTCACATACATGCATACACACATACACATACATGCATAAATACACACACAGTCACATACATACATACATACACACATACATGCATAAATACACACACAGTAACATACTGTACATATACACATAGATGCATAAATACACACACAGTCACATACATACATACATACATACATACACACACACATGCATGCATAAATACACACAGTCACATACATACATACACACACACACATGCATAAATACACACACTGTCACATAACTACATACATACACACACATGCATAAATACACACACAGTCACATACATACATACATACACACACACATGCATAAATACACACACTGTCACATACATACATACATACATACACACATACATGCATAAATACACACACAGTAACATACTGTACATACACACATACATGCATAAATACACACACAGTCACATACATACATACACACACACATACATGCATAAATACACACACAGTCACACACATACATACATATATACACACATACATGCATAAATACACACACAGTAACATACTGTACATACACACATACACACACAAATACATGCATAAATACACACATGCACATAAACACCAATTGGTAAAACAGAAACCCTAACCCATGTAGTCAGAGACAGACACACTAGTGAGGCATCATGTCACACTCACATGATATCAGTGCAGGCAGTGGCAGATCAACGTTTTTTATTGGAAATAAAAAACCAAAACATTTTTTTAGTTTTTTTAAGCTGGGCCCCCACCCTCAGTGGCCCAGTCGCAGTTGCGACCTCTGCACCCCCTGTAGTTTGCCCCTGGCACCAACAACCTTTACCATGACAAATGAATATGAATAGGTGCAATTCCCTGATAATCCAGTGCTACAACTAAACTGTAATTAGTTCCCAATTGGATGCCATGGTAAAGAAAGGACCTTTCTTTTGCGAATAGAATTAGTCAGGCTAATGAGGGAGGGAAATGTTCTAATATTATATTAATTACATTATTTATATAGAGTGCTTGGCTGTATAGGTAGCAATATCTGCAGCAGGAATAGTAAGTACTGCAGTGAGTAAGGTCAGTAGAATGCTTGGCTGTATAGGTAGCGGTATCTGCAGCAGGAATAGTAAGTATCACAGTGAGTAAGGTTAGTAGAATGCTTGGCTGTATAGGTAGAGGTATCTGCAGCAGGAATAGTAAGTACTGCAGTGAGTAAGGTCAGTAGAGTGATTGGTTATATAGGTAGCGGTATCTGCAGCAGGAATAGTAAGTATCGCAGTGAGTAAGGCCAGTAGAATGCTTGGCTATATAAGTAGCAATATCTGCAGCAGGAATAGTAAGTATTGCAGTGAGTAAGGCCAGTAGAATGCTTGGCTGTATAGGTAGCGGTATCTGCAGCAGGAATAGTAAGTATTGCAGTGAGTAAGGTTAGTAGAATGCTTGGCTGTATAGGTAGAGGTATCTGCAGCAGGAATAGTAAGTATTGCAGTGAGTAAGGTTAGTAGAATGCTTGGCTGTATAGGTAGAGGTATCTGCAGCAGGAATAGTAAGTACTGCAGTGAGTAAGGCCAGTATAATGATTGGCAGTATAGGTAGCTGGATCTGCAGCAGGAATAGTAAGTACTGCAGTGAGTAAGGCCAGTAGAGTGCTTGGCTGTATAGGTAGCGGTATCTGCAGCAGGGATAGTAAGTATTGCAGTGAGTTAGGCCAGTATAATGCTTGGCTGTATAGGTAACAATATCTGCAACAGGAACAGTAAGTACTGCAGTGAGTAAGGCCAGTAGAGTGCTTGGCTGTATAGGTAGCAGTATCTGCAGCAGGAATAGTAAGTATCGCAGTGAGTAAGGTTAGTAGAATGCTTGGCTGTATAGGTAGAGGTATCTGCAGTAGGAATAGTAATTACTGCAGTGAGTAAGGTCAGTAGAGTGCTTGGCTGTATAGGTAGAGGTATCTGCAGCAGGAATAGTAAGTACTGCAGTGAGTAAGGTTTGTAGAATGCTTGGCTGTATAGGTAGTGGTATCTGCAGCAGGAACATTAAGTACTGCAGTGAGTAAGGTTAGTAGAATGCTTGGTTGTATAGGTAGAGGTATCTGCAGTAGGAATAGTAAGTACTGCAGTGAGTAAGGTCAGTAGAATGCTTGGTTGTATAGGTAGAGGTATCTGCAGCAGGAATAGTAAGTACTGCAGCAAGTAAGGCCAGTAGGATGCTTGCTTGTATAGGTAGCAGTATCTGCAGCAGGAATAGTAAGTACTGCAGTGAGTAAGGCCAGTAGGATGCTTGCTTGTATATGTAGCAGTATCTGCAGCAGGAATAGTAAGTACTGCAGTGAGTAAGGCCAGTAGGATGCTTGCTTGTATAGGTAGCGGTATCTGCAGCAGGAATAGTAAGTACTGCAGTGAGTAAGGCCAGTAGAGTCATTGGTTGTATAGGTAGAGGTATCTGCAGCAGGAATAGTAAGTACTGCAGTGAGTAAGGCCAGTAGAGTGCTTGGTTTTATAGGTAGAATTATCTGCAGCAGGAATAGTAAGTACTGCAGTGAGTAAGGCCAGTAGAGTGCTTGGTTTTATAGGTATAATTATCTGCAGCAGGAATAGTAAGTACTGCAGTGAGTAAGGCCAGTAGAGTGCTTGGTTTTATAGGTAGAATTATCTGCAGCAGGAATAGTAAGTACTGCAGTGAGTAAGGCCAGTAGAGTGCTTGGTTTTATAGGTAGAATTATCTGCAGCAGGAATAGTAAGTACTGCAGTGAGTAAGGCAAGTAGAGTCATTGGTTGTATAGGTAGAGGTATCTGCAGCAGGAATAGTAAGTACTGCAGTGAGTAAGGCCAGTAGAGTCATTGGTTGTATAGGTAGCGGTATCTGCAGCAGGAATAGTAAGTACTGCAGTGAGTAAGGCAAGTAGAGTCATTGGTTGTATAGGTAGAGGTATCTGCAGCAGGAATAGTAAGTACTGCAGTGAGTAAGGCCAGTAGAGTCATTGGTTGTATAGGTAGCGGTATCTGCAGCAGGAATAGTAAGTACTGCAGTGAGTAAGGCCAGTAGAGTCATTGGTTGTATAGGTAGCGGTATCTGCAGCAGGAATAGTAAGTACTGCAGTGAGTAAGGCAAGTAGAGTCATTGGTTTTATAGGTAGAATTATCTGCAGCAGGGATAGTAAGTACTGCAGTGAGTAAGGCCAGTAGAGTGCTTGGTTTTATAGGTAGAATTATCTGCAGCAGGGATAGTAAGTACTGCAGTGAGTAAGGCCAGTAGAATGCTTGGTTTTATAGGTAGAATTATCTGCAGCAGGGATAGTAAGTACTGCAGTGAGTAAGGCCAGTAGAATGCTTGGTTTTATAGGTAGAGGTATCTGCAGCAGGAATAGTAAGTACTGCAGTGAGTAAGGCCAGTAGAATGCTTGGTTTTATAGGTAGAGGTTATGTGCGTATTTTGGCCCAGACAAACAAGGTACTTGCCTAGGGCGGCCAATTGGAGGGATGCAGCACTTTTTGAGTTTCTGTAGGGAGTGGCAGGTGACTTAACTAGTGCTAGCCGTCTGTATTATATATATAAAGAGTAAGATAGCGCACTCCCACTCGTCAAAAGCCGTAGTACCAGGGTGTAATAAATAATGCACAAACAGATCCAATGATTGCACTCTCTGTGTTGAGGACACAGCAAACTTTAATGCCTGACGTTTCGGGCCATTCACCCTTATACAGTATACATACATATTATTACTGCTCACATGTATACTGTGTACACATGTGCTAATTCAACCCACCTAGGTCTATGCAAGTGTTAAGCAAGCCCTAGTAAACATTTACTTTGGAAATGCCATGAAAAAAAGTCACATTACACAATTTGCACTAGAGCCTCTCAGTCCCTATCATTCTATGCACCTGGCCTCTCAGTCCCTATCATTCTATGCACTAGGCCTCTCAGTCCCTATCACTCTGTGCACTAGGCCTCTCAGTCCCTATCACTCTGTGCACTAGGCCTCTCAGTCCCTATCACTCTGTGCACTAGGCCTCTCAGTCCCTATCATTCTATGCACCTGGCCTCTCAGTCCCTATCATTCTGTGCACTAGGCCTCTCAGTCCCTATCACTCTGTGCAGTAGGCCTCTCAGTCCCTATCATTCTATGCACTTGGCCTCTCAGTCCCTATCATTCTATGCACTTGGCCTCTCAGTCCCTATCATTCTATGCACTTGGCCTCTCAGTCCCTATCATTCTATGCACTTGGCCTCTCAGTCCCTATCATTCTATGCACTAGGCCTCTCAGTCCCTATCATTCTATGCACTTGGCCTCTCAGTCCCTATCATTCTATGCACTTGGCCTCTCAGTCCCTATCATTCTATGCACTTGGCCTCTCAGTCCCTATCATTCTGTGCACTAGGCCTCTCAGTCCCTATCATTCTATGCACTTGGCCTCTCAGTCCCTATCATACTGTGCACTAGGCCTCTCAGTCCCTATCATTCTATGCACCTGGCCTCTCAGTCCCTATCATTCTATGCACTTGGCCTCTCAGTCCCTATCATTCTCTGCACTTGGCCTCTCAGTCCCTATCATTCTATGCACTAGGCCTCTCAGTCCCTATCATTCTATGCACTAGGCCTCTCTCAGTCCCTATCATTCTATGCACTTGGCCTCTCAGTCCCTATCACTCTATGCACTTGGCCTCTCAGTCCCTATCATTCTATGCACTAGGCCTCTCAGTCCCTATCATTCTATGCACTTGGCCTCTCAGTCCCTATCACTCTATGCACTTGGCCTCTCAGTCCCTATCACTCTATGCACTTGGCCTCTCAGTCCCTATCATTCTATGCACTTGGCCTCTCAGTCCCTATCATTTTATGCACTTGGCCTCTCAGGCCCTATCATTCTATGCACTAGGCCTCTCTCAGTCCCTATCACTCTGTGCACTAGGCCTCTCAGTCCCTATCACTCTGTGCACTAGGCCTCTCAGTCCCTATCACTCTATGCACTTGGCCTCTCAGTCCCTATAACTCTGTGCACTAGGCCTCTCCGTCCCTATCACTCGGTGCACTAGGCCTCTTAGTCCCTATCATACTGTGCACTAGGCGTCTCAGTCCCTATCATTCTGTGTACTTGGCCTCTCAGTCCCTATCACTTTGTGCACTAGGCCTCTCAGTCCCTATCATTCTGTGCACTTGGCCTCTCAGTCCCTATCACTTTGTGCACTAGGCCTCTCAGTCCCTATCATTCTGTGCATTTGGCCTCTCAGTCCCTATCACTCTGTGCACTTAGCCTCTCAGTCCCTATCACTCTGTGCACTTGGCCTCTCAGTCCCTATCACTCTGTGCACTAGGTCTCTCAGTCCCTATCACTCGGTGCACTAGGCCTCTTAGTCCCTATCACTCTGTGCACTAGGCCTCTCAGTCCCTATCACTCTGTGCACTTGGCCTCTCAGTCCCTATCACTCTGTGCACTAGGTCTCTCAGTCCCTATCACTCTGTGCACTAGGCCTCTCCGTCCCTATCACTCGGTGCACTAGGCCTCTTAGTCCCTATCACTCTGTGCACTAGGTCTCTCAGTCCCTATCACTCTATGCACTTGGCCTCTCAGTCCCTATCATTCTATGCACTAGGCCTCTCAGTCCCTATCATTCTATGCACTTGGCCTCTCAGTCCCTATCATTCTATGCACTTGGCCTCTCAGTCCCTATCACTCTATGCACTTGGCCTCTCAGTCCCTATCATTCTATGCACTTGGCCTCTCAGTCCCTATCATTCTATGCACTTGGCCTCTCAGGCCCTATCATTCTATGCACTAGGCCTCTCTCAGTCCCTATCACTCTGTGCACTAGGCCTCTCAGTCCCTATCACTCTGTGCACTAGGCCTCTCAGTCCCTATCACTCTATGCACTTGGCCTCTCAGTCCCTATAACTCTGTGCACTAGGCCTCTCCGTCCCTATCACTCGGTGCACTAGGCCTCTTAGTCCCTATCATACTGTGCACTAGGCCTCTCAGTCCCTATCATTCTGTGTACTTGGCCTCTCAGTCCCTATCACTTTGTGCACTAGGCCTCTCAGTCCCTATCATTCTGTGCACTTGGCCTCTCAGTCCCTATCACTTTGTGCACTAGGCCTCTCAGTCCCTATCATTCTGTGCACTTGGCCTCTCAGTCCCTATCACTCTGTGCACTTGGCCTCTCAGTCCCTATCACTCTGTGCACTTGGCCTCTCAGTCCCTATCACTCTGTGCACTTGGCCTCTCCGTCCCTATCACTCTGTGCACTAGGCCTCTCAGTCCCTATCACTCTGTGCACTAGGCCTCTCAGTCCCTATCACTCTGTGCACTTGGCCTCTCAGTCCCTATCACTCGGTGCACTAGGCCTCTTAGTCCCTATCACTCTGTGCACTAGGTCTCTCAGTCCCTATCACTCTGTGCACTAGGCCTCTCAGTGCCTATCACCCTGTGCACTAGGTCTCTCAGTCCCTATCATTCTGTGCACTAGGCCTCTCAGTCCCTATCACTCTGTGCACTTGGCCTCTCAGTCCCTATCACTCTGTGCACTTGGCCTCTCAGTCCCTATCACTCTGTGCACTAGGCCTCTCAGTCCCTATCACTCTGTGCACTTGGCCTCTCAGTCCCTATCACTCTGTGCACTAGGCCTCTCAGTCCCTATCACTCTGTGCACTAGGCCTCTCAGTCCCTATCACTCTGTGCACTTGGCCTCTCAGTGCCTATCACCCTGTGCACTAGGTCTCTCAGTCCCTATCATTCTGTGCACTAGGCCTCTCAGTCCCTATCACTCTGTGCACTAGGCCTCTCAGTCCCTATCACTCTGTGCACTAGGCCTCTCAGTCCCTATCACTCTGTGCACTTGGCCTCTCAGTCCCTATCACTCTGTGCACTTGGCCTCTCAGTCCCTATCACTCTGTGCACTAGGCCTCTCAGTCCCTATCACTCTGTGCACTTGGCCTCTCAGTCCCTATCACTCTGTGCACTAGGCCTCTTAGTCCCTATCACTCTGTGCAATAGGCCTCTTAGTCCCTATCACTCTGTGCACTTGGCCTCTCAGTCCCTATCATACTGTGCACTAGGCTTCTCAGTCCCTATCACTCTGTGCACTTGGCCTCTCAGTCCCTATCACTCTGTGCACTTGGCCTCTCAGTCCCTATCACTCTGTGCACTAGGCCTCTCAGTCCCTATCACTCTGTGCACTTGGCCTCTCAGTCCCTATCATTCTGTGCACTAGGCCTCTCAGTCCCTATCACTCTGTGCACTAGGCCTCTCAGTCCCTATCATTCTGTGCACTAGACCTCTCAGTCCCTATCACTCTGTGCACTAGGCCTCTCAGTCCCTATCACTCTGTGCACTATGCCTCTCAGTCCCTATCATTCTGTGCACTTGGCCTCTCAGTCCCTATCACTCTGTGCACTAGGCCTCTTAGTCCCTATCAATCTGTGCACTAGGTCTCTCAGTCCCTATCATTCTGTGCACTAGGCCTCTCAGTCCCTATCACTTGGTGCACTAGGCCTCTTAGTCCCTATCATACTGTGTACTAGGCCTCTCAGTCCCTATCACTCTGTGCACTAGGCCTCTCAGTCCTTATTATTCTGTGCACTAGGCCTCTCAGTCCCTATCACTCTGTGCACTAGGCCTCTCAGGCCCTATCATACTGTGCACTAGGCCTCTTAGTCCCTATCAATCTGTGCACTAGGCCTCTCAGTCCTTATTATTCTGTGCACTAGGCCTCTCAGTCCCTATCACTCTGTGCACTAGGCCTCTCAGGCCCTATCATACTGTGCACTAGGCCTCGTAGTCCCTATCAATCTGTGCACTAGGTCTCTCAGTCCCTATCATTCTGTGCACTAGGCCTCTCAGTCCCTATCACTTGGTGCACTAGGCCTCTTAGTCCCTATCATACTGTGCACTAGGCCTCTTAGTCCCTATCACTCTGTGCACTAGGACTCTCAGTCCCTATCACTCTGTGCACTAGGCCTCTCAGTCCCTATCACTCTGTGCACTTGGCCTCTCAGTCCCTATCATTCTGTGCACTAGGCCTCTCAGGCCCTATCACTCTGTGCACTAGGCCTCTCAGTCCTTATTATTCTGTGCACTAGGCCTCTCAGGCCCTATCACTCTGTGCACTTGGCCTCTCAGTCCCTATCACTCTGTGCACTTGGCCTCTCAGTCCCTATCATTCTATGCACTAGGCCTCTCTCAGTCCCTATCATTCTATGCACTTGGCCTCTCAGTCCCTATCATTCTATGCACTTGGCCTCTCAGTCCCTATCATTCTATGCACTTGGCCTCTCAGTCCCTATCATTCTATGCACTTGGCCTCTCAGGCCCTATCATTCTGTGCACTAGGCCTCTCTCAGTCCCTATCACTCTGTGCACTAGGCCTCTCAGTCCCTATCACTCTGTGCACTAGGCCTCTCAGTCCCTATCACTCTATGCACTTGGCCTCTCAGTCCCTATAACTCTGTGCACTAGGCCTCTCCGTCCCTATCACTCGGTGCACTAGGCCTCTTAGTCCCTATCATACTGTGCACTAGGCCTCTCAGTCCCTATCATTCTGTGCACTAGGCCTCTCAGTCCCTATCACTTGGTGCACTAGGCCTCTTAGTCCCTATCATACTGTGTACTAGGCCTCTCAGTCCCTATCACTCTGTGCACTAGGCCTCTCAGTCCTTATTATTCTGTGCACTAGGCCTCTCAGTCCCTATCACTCTGTGCACTAGGCCTCTCAGGCCCTATCATACTGTGCACTAGGCCTCTTAGTCCCTATCAATCTGTGCACTAGGCCTCTCAGTCCTTATTATTCTGTGCACTAGGCCTCTCAGTCCCTATCACTCTGTGCACTAGGCCTCTCAGGCCCTATCATACTGTGCACTAGGCCTCGTAGTCCCTATCAATCTGTGCACTAGGTCTCTCAGTCCCTATCATTCTGTGCACTAGGCCTCTCAGTCCCTATCACTTGGTGCACTAGGCCTCTTAGTCCCTATCATACTGTGCACTAGGCCTCTTAGTCCCTATCACTCTGTGCACTAGGACTCTCAGTCCCTATCACTCTGTGCACTAGGCCTCTCAGTCCCTATCACTCTGTGCACTTGGCCTCTCAGTCCCTATCATTCTGTGCACTAGGCCTCTCAGGCCCTATCACTCTGTGCACTAGGCCTCTCAGTCCTTATTATTCTGTGCACTAGGCCTCTCAGTCCCTATCACTCTGTGCACTTGGCCTCTCAGTCCCTATCACTCTGTGCACTTGGCCTCTCAGTCCCTATCATTCTATGCACTAGGCCTCTCTCAGTCCCTATCATTCTATGCACTTGGCCTCTCAGTCCCTATCATTCTATGCACTTGGCCTCTCAGTCCCTATCATTCTATGCACTTGGCCTCTCAGTCCCTATCATTCTATGCACTTGGCCTCTCAGGCCCTATCATTCTGTGCACTAGGCCTCTCTCAGTCCCTATCACTCTGTGCACTAGGCCTCTCAGTCCCTATCACTCTGTGCACTAGGCCTCTCAGTCCCTATCACTCTATGCACTTGGCCTCTCAGTCCCTATAACTCTGTGCACTAGGCCTCTCCGTCCCTATCACTCGGTGCACTAGGCCTCTTAGTCCCTATCATACTGTGCACTAGGCCTCTCAGTCCCTATCATTCTGTGTACTTGGCCTCTCAGTCCCTATCACTTTGTGCACTAGGCCTCTCAGTCCCTATCATTCTGTGCACTTGGCCTCTCAGTCCCTATCATTCTGTGCACTTGGCCTCTCAGTCCCTATCACTTTGTGCACTAGGCCTCTCAGTCCCTATCATTCTGTGAACTTGGCCTCTCAGTCCCTATCACTCTGTGCACTTGGCCTCTCAGTCCCTATCACTCTGTGCACTAGGCCTCTCCGTCCCTATCACTCGGTGCACTTGGCCTCTCAGTCCCTATCACTCTGTGCACTAGGTCTCTCAGTCCCTATCACTCTGTGCACTAGGCCTCTCAGTCCCTATCATTCTGTGCACTGGGCCTCTCAGTCCCTATCACTCTGTGCACTAGGCCTCTCAGTCCCTATCACTCTGTGCACTAGGACTCTCAGTCCCTATCACTCTGTGCACTAGGCCTCTCAGTCCCTATCACTCTGTGCACTTGGCCTCTCAGTCCCTATCACTCTGTGCACTAGGCCTCTTAGTCCCTATCACTCTGTGCACTAGGCCTCTTAGTCCCTATCACTCTGTGCACTTGGCGTCTCAGTCCCTATCATACTGTGCACTAGGCCTCTCAGTCCCTATCACTCTGTGCACTTGGCCTCTCAGTCCCTATCACTCTGTGCACTAGGCCTCTCAGTCCCTATCACTCTGTGCACTTGGCCTCTTAGTCCCTATCACTCTGTGCACTTGGCCTCTCAGTCCCTATCACTCTGTGCACTTGGCCTCTCAGTCCCTATCATTCTATGCACTAGGCCTCTCAGTCCCTTTCATTCTATGCACTAGGCCTCTCTCAGTCCCTATCATTCTATGCACTTGGCCTCTCAGTCCCTATCATTCTATGCACTTGGCCTCTCAGTCCCTATCATTCTATGCACTTGGCCTCTCAGTCCCTATCATTCTATGCACTTGGCCTCTCAGGCCCTATCATTCTATGCACTAGGCCTCTCTCAGTCCCTATCACTCCGTGCACTAGGCCTCTCAGTCCCTATCACTCTGTGCACTAGGCCTCTCAGTCCCTATCACTCTATGCACTTGGCCTCTCAGTCCCTATAACTCTGTGCACTAGGCCTCTCCGTCCCTATCACTCGGTGCACTAGGCCTCTTAGTCCCTATCATACTGTGCACTAGGCCTCTCAGTCCCTATCATTCTGTGTACTTGGCCTCTCAGTCCCTATCACTTTGTGCACTAGGCCTCTCAGTCCCTATCATTCTGTGCACTTGGCCTCTCAGTCCCTATCACTTTGTGCACTAGGCCTCTCAGTCCCTATCATTCTGTGAACTTGGCCTCTCAGTCCCTATCACTCTGTGCACTTGGCCTCTCAGTCCCTATCACTCTGTGCACTAGGTCTCTCAGTCCCTATCACTCTGTGCACTAGGCCTCTCAGTCCCTATCACTCTGTGCACTAGGCCTCTCAGTCCCTATCACTCTGTGCACTAGGCCTCTCAGTCCCTATCACTCTGTGCACTAGGCCTCTCAGTCCCTATCACTCTATGCACTTGGCCTCTCCGTCCCTATCACTCGGTGCACTTGGCCTCTCCGTCCCTATCACTCGGTGCACTTGGCCTCTCAGTCCCTATCACTCTGTGCACTAGGTCTCTCAGTCCCTATCACTCTGTGCACTAGGCCTCTCAGTCCCTATCATTCTGTGCACTGGGCCTCTCAGTCCCTATCACTCTGTGCACTAGGCCTCTCAGTCCCTATCACTCTGTGCACTAGGACTCTCAGTCCCTATCACTCTGTGCACTAGGCCTCTCAGTCCCTATCACTCTGTGCACTTGGCCTCTCAGTCCCTATCACTCTGTGCACTAGGCCTCTTAGTCCCTATCACTCTGTGCACTAGGCCTCTTAGTCCCTATCACTCTGTGCACTTGGCGTCTCAGTCCCTATCATACTGTGCACTAGGCCTCTCAGTCCCTATCACTCTGTGCACTTGGCCTCTCAGTCCCTATCACTCTGTGCACTAGGCCTCTCAGTCCCTATCACTCTGTGCACTTGGCCTCTTAGTCCCTATCACTCTGTGCACTTGGCCTCTCAGTCCCTATCACTCTGTGCACTAGGCCTCTCAGTCCCTATCACTCTGTGCACTTGGCCTCTCAGTCCCTATCACTCTGTGCACTAGGCCTCTCAGTCCCTATCACTCTGTGCACTTGGCCTCTCAGTCCTTATCACTCTGTGCACTAGGCCTCTCAGTCCCTATCACTCTGTGCACTAGGCCTCTCAGTCCCTATCACTCTATGCACTTGGCCTCTCAGTCCCTATCACTCTGTGCACTAGGCCTCTCAGTCCCTATCACTCTGTGCACTTGGCCTCTCAGTCCCTATCACTCTGTGCACTAGGTCTCTCAGTCCCTATCACTCTGTGCACTTGGCCTCTCAGTCCCTATCATTCTGTGCACTAGGCCTCTCAGTCCCTATCACTTGGTGCACTAGGCCTCTCAGTCCCTATCACTCTGTGCACTAGGCCTCTCCGTCCCTATCATACTGTGCACTAGGCCTCTCAGTCCCTATCATTCTGTGCACTAGGCCTCTCAGTCCCTATCACTCTGTGCACTAGGCCTCTCCGTCCCTATCATACTGTGCACTAGGCCTCTCAGTCCCTATCATTCTGTGCACTAGGCCTCTCAGTCCCTATCACTCTGTGCACTAGGACTCTCAGTCCCTATCACTCTGTGCACTAGGCCTCTCAGTCCCTATCACTCTGTGCACTAGGCCTCTCAGTCCCTATCATTCTGTGCACTAGGCCTCTCAGTCCTTATTATTCTGTGCACTAGGCCTCTCAGGCCCTATCACTCTGTGCACTAGGCCTCTCAGTCCTTATTATTCTGTGCACTAGGCCTCTCAGTCCCTATCACTCTGTGCACTAGGCCTCTCAGTCCCTATCACTCTGTGCACTAGGCCTCTCAGTCCCTATCACTCTGTGCACTAGGCCTCTCAGTCCCTATCACTCTGTGCACTTGGCCTCTCAGTCCCTATCACTCTGTGCACTTGGCCTCTCAGTCCCTATCACTCTGTGCACTAGGCCTCTCAGTCCCTATCACTCTGTGCACTAGGCCTCTCAGTCCCTATCACTCTGTGCACTAGGCCTCTCAGTCCCTATCACTCTATGCACTAGGCCTCTCAGTCCCTATCACTCTGTGCACTAGGCCTCTCAGTCCCTATCACTCTGTGCACTAGGCCTCTCAGTCCCTATCATTCTGTGCACTGGGCCTCTCAGTCCCTATCACTCTATGCACTAGGCCTCTCAGTCCCTATCACTCTATGCACTAGGCCTCTCAGTCCTTATTATTCTGTGCACTAGGCCTCTCAGTCCCTATCACTCTGTGCACTAGGCCTCTTAGTCCCTATCACTCTGTGCACTAGGCCTCTCAGTCCCTATCACTCTGTGCACTAGGCCTCTCAGTCCCTATCACACTGTGCACTAGGCCTCTCAGTCCCTATCATTCTGTGCACTAGGCCTCTCAGTCCCTATCACTCTGTGCACTTGGCCTCTCAGTCCCTATCATTCTGTGCACTAGGCCTCTCAGTCCTTATTATTCTGTGCACTAGGCCTCTCAGGCCCTATCACTCTGTGCACTTGGCCTCTCAGTCCCTATCATTCTGTGCACTAGGCCTCTCGGTTCATATCGCACTATGCCTCTCTCAGTCCCTATCACTCTGTGGAAGTTTGGGGTCTATCTAATAAAGTCCAACTGTCCGGCTGGAAATAGTCAGCAGTAGTTGTCAGACTTTGTATGAGTGAAATGATTCGAAAAATACGGACTATTTTCATAACGAAGCCGACTTTACTGGAGTTTTGTAACAGAAGTTCCCGCTTGTTTGCTGTGGTATTTATTTATTTTATAAACTGACTTTGCACCAAGTTTATAGATTGTAAATTCAGTTATATAAAACTAATCTCCAATGTATAACTGAGGCCACTGGCAGCCAAAGCGTTAATACAAATACAGAAACAATACTGCTTACGGTTATTTTTATTATCGTGTATTTGTATAACGCTACAAACTTCCATAGCGCTGGGTACAGAGATAGCGATATACAATGACACAAAGACTTGTGATAGGATAAAAACACATCACCGACTAAACAAACCTAGCAAAGAAGGACAAGGGTCCTAGTCTGAAGAGCTTACAGTCTACAGATGGTCGCTAAACCATATCTCCTGATATCTCCCTTATTTGTCTAAACTTCTTTACAGTCTCGCAGGTACATTATTTATCTGATCTTAACGTGATGGTAAATCCTAGTGTTTGTGAAACGTTAGGCTTTACCAGTGCTACAAATAGAGGGGACTTTCATTCATGCTGAAAGTTGCTTTCTTTGTCTGAAGCGTTCACCGCACTGAACTCCTCAGGCAGCCCAAGACAGAACGCTATTTTTAAGTGAGGTGACATTTTCACCTCTTAACCAATAGCCGTGCGGGCCAGCTGGCATTATGCCGGATAGCTAGCACGCCATTGGTTAAAATCCCCTCAGTGATAAAACAGCGTTCTGCCGTGGGCTGCCTGAGGTGCTCAGCACGGTGAACGCTGCAGACAAATAAAGGAACTTTCAGCATGACTAAAAGATCCCTTTATTTGTTGCACTGATTTACCATCACTTTAAACATTTTCTGCCTTATTTTTTACAACATGTAAAACCGTCATTTCAGACATTTAATACTGCACTTGCGTGCTCTTATTTAGTGAGTCATTTTGCTGTATCTGACAGTTTAACGTCTTTACTCTCTGTGACTTTATTAAGAAATAGAAACCATAGATTTGCAGAAAGTAAAATTGTAACAGAAAATCAAGTGGTTTTTTTCATTAACTACAATATAATTTTTTTCGCTCTCTACATGAAATTGGTTAATTCTATTATTTTCTTCATAAAAAGTCAGCAGCCCTAATACTGCTACATAGCAGCGAAACGGCTGAAAACGTAACCCTTTGCTGTCCGCGACATTGGTTATAACGGGCCTGTTACATAAAAATGCATCTCAGTAAATGATTATTACTGAAGGTGTTTCAGTCTGACACTAATAAATATTTCTTACTGTAATGAATTATGCTGATGTCGTACTATATCCTGAGTTTAGCTCTCAAGTCATCTGAACCTGACAAGTCCTTTAGTCTTGATCTGTTTGTTTAATAAACTGACCTGAAGCGGCCTTGCATGTGTGTCTATGACTGACTTGCATTTACAGAATAAGTAACCTTCTCCAAGTCAGCTATGGGATAGTGCTCAGTGATTGTTACCGCTGCTAAGTTTTACTTGCTGGAG
>NC_069500.1:1423029988-1423047488 GCF_027579735.1 Bombina bombina
AGATGATAGATAGATATATATAGATGATAGATAGATAGATAGATAGATAGATAGATAGATAGATAGATAGATAGATAGATAGATAGATAGATAGATATATGATAGATAGATATATATAGATGATAGATAGATATATATAGATGATAGATAGATAGATAGATAGATAGATAGATAGATAGATAGATAGATAGATAGATAGATAGATAGATAGATATAGATGATAGATAGATAGATAGATAGATAGATAGATATAGATGATAGATAGATAGATGGATAGATAGATAGATAGATAGATAGATAGATAGATAGAGAGTCCTACTGAAAACTGTATGATAGCAAATTTCAGAGCTAGTACACAATTTGATGATACAATGCTTAATATATAAGGTCAATACCACTGTATGCCGAATCACAAACTTTTGTTGACTTGCATTTTATCACATAAGACAGGTTTATTTCATAAATAATTTGATGCTGTTTTGGCTCTGAACTGGAGATTCCTTATAGCACAACTGTTTAGTTTTCTTTTAAAACTGATTTAACATGAGTTTTTTGTACTCATGTCTAACTGACAGACAGACATGTAAAGAGACCTGTGTCAGGCAGGTGCATTACTCTAGGGTCCTAGGGCAAGGAAACATCTGTCAGTCTGTACAGAGTAAGACCATTAGGGTACAGGACATGATGAAAGTACCAGATATAGATAGATATAAATCTCAGGAGCAACTTTACCTCTTGTTTATTTGTATTATTATTCTACATACAGTTTATATACCCCTTACCCAGCTCATAGTGTCACTTACTCTCTGGTGTCATTTACAATATTAAACGCCTTTAGACATGTAGCAGAGTCAGCCCTTTATTGTGGGGTCAGAGATTAGGTCACTGTTGTTTCAGCTTTGTAGAATAAAAAGATTCACATCATAGTTTAGCTCTGTGTCTACCTAAATCAATAAACTTCAGACATCTGCAATTAGGATCCCCCAGAATACATCCTTATGGCTGCACCTAATAGCAGTATTTTTACCTATAAGGAACATTATTGTTTCTGCTTATTCATTCATTCATTGCAACCTGATATTTCACATTTTCTGCAGCTATTGTCCCATATAGATCCCTATATGTATTTGCTTCTGTATGAAGCAGAGTGCCTTGTAGTTAGAAAATGCTTTTAAGAAACTAAACTCTCGTTTCCAGATCTCCTGTAAATGTGTCCACATGAGAGAGAAGCTCTGTGGTGGCTTTTAAACTAATACTGAACTATAATTGATATAGGTGTGTATGTTAGATACAAGATAGGTGTGTATAGTGGAGGTTACCACAAAATCTTTTATACAAATATAAACTTATAGGTAAGAGCCCTATTCAGGAGCCAGACAACAAGAAGCTGATGTTCATACTACAAAACACTCTTTATCATATAAATGTTAAAAAAAACTCTATGGTTTGAGAAGTCATTTCCAGGTAGAAATACAAACACCTCTATGCAAGGATATCCCGGTATGCTGAATCTAGGAAGGTAAGGGATGAAACTTCTCATATAGTGAGATTCATCTGTGGTGGCTTTAATGCCTACTATATAGCTGTGTGACCAAACTTACGCCACCCAATTACAGCCGCTCCTGGGACTTTATTTCCTGTCCCAAAATCAGACCTGAAACCCAGATGACCACTGAGTGGCTTTGTGCCCTTGTAGCAAGTGGCATGGTGCTAATGGCACCTCTTTACCCTCTCTAATATTAGTAAAGCTACAGACTTCAGACAAAGACATTATGTCCAGGGTTCCACCAGCCTCTACCAATACCAGCGTGACCTTTATTAAGGTGTGTGCCATTAATGACATGGGTAAATGTGACACAAAGATACATACATGCCATGATGTCATTAAACCATGCACAGTGCCATGAAGCAGAATGCCCTCCCCAGACCCCCTGTTACCTCTGGGCAGCGGTGCTGGAGTCTAGGATTCCTGAGGACTGCATCCATGATCTGACAGAGGACAACCCAGCAGGCAGTGGCTCTTCCTTCATGCTCAGTCCTCCTCGGGAGAGTGTATCCTGGATGGAGAACATCAAAACTTTTGTTTCTTCACAACCTTCCAGAGAATGACCACACAAAACACCAAGCCAGGTGAGAGGGCACAGGAGGGAAGTCCTCTTGCCCAAAGACCCTCACCCTGGAAGCAAATCAACCCTCTCCCTGTGCTCTGGAAACCAGAAAAAAGTAGAATCTCAGCTCCAGGAGAGAAGTTTCCCAGGCAGTGAAAAGTTATTATCCCAAAGTGACCCAAGCACAGGCGACAGCATCCAGTGACAAGCAGGGTCCTTCTATGGGAAGCCTGGGGCAACAGCTGGATCCAGGGAAGGTGTGTCCTGGCTGGGAGGGAGGGAGGAGAACACCAGGAGGATACAGTTCTCAGGCAGAGCAGGGAAGCACTGAGAGGTTGAGAGATCCTCCAGCAGGAGGCTGAGAGCGAGTGGTCCCAGGGGAGGCAGGAGGGGAGTGGGAAGCAGCGCTGGCTCCCTCCCTCCATCCTCTCCCTCCTCCCTCTCCCCGGCTCGCTCCTTAATGCACTCAGCAAACCTCATGGCAGGGACACAGCTCTCTCTCTGCCCCGCAGCTTCCCCGCGCTCTCTGCTCCTCTGCCCTGCAGCTTCCCCGCGCTCTCTGCTCCTCTGCCCCGCAGCTTCCCTGCGCTCTCTCTGCTCCTCTGCCCCGCAGCTTCCCCGCGCTCTCTGCTCCTCTGCCCCACAGCTTCCCTGCGCTCTCTGCTCCTCTGCCCCACAGCTTCCCCGCGCTCTCTGCTCCTCTGCCCCGCAGCTTCCCCGCGCTCTCTGCTCCTCTGCCCCGCAGCTTCCCCGCGCTCTCTCTGCTCCTCTGCCCCGCAGCTTCCCTGCCTCTCTCTGCTCCTCTGCCCCGCGCTCTCTGCTCCTCTGCCCCGCAGCTTCCCCGCGCTCTCTCTGCTCCTCTGCCCCGCAGCTTCCCTGCGCTCTCTCTGCTCCTCTGCCCCACAGCTTCCCCGCGCTCTCTCTGCTCCTCTGCCCCGCAGCTTCCCCGCGCTCTCTCTGCTCCTCTGCCCCGCAGCTTCCCCGCGCTCTCTGCTCCTCTGCCCCACAGCTTCCCCGCGCTCTCTCTGCTCCTCTGCCCCGCGCTCTCTGCTCCTCTGCCCCGCAGCTTCCCCGCGCTCTCTCTGCTCCTCTGCCCCGCAGCTTCCCTGCGCTCTCTCTGCTCCTCTGCCCCACAGCTTCCCCGCGCTCTCTCTGCTCCTCTGCCCCGCAGCTTCCCCGCGCTCTCTCTGCTCCTCTGCCCCGCAGCTTCCCCGCGCTCTCTGCTCCTCTGCCCCACAGCTTCCCCGCGCTCTCTCTGCTCCTCTGCCCCGCGCTCTCTGCTCCTCTGCCCCGCAGCTTCCCCACGCTCTCTGCTCCTCTGCCCCACAGCTTCCCCGCGCTCTCTGCTCCTCTGCCCCGCAGCTTCCCCGCGCTCTCTGCTCCTCTGCCCCGCAGCTTCCCCGCGCTCTCTGCTCCTCTGCCCCGCAGCTTCCCCGCGCTCTCTTTGTTCCTTCAATCTCCAGTTATTTGTCATTTTCTCCTCTAGCGACTGTCACCTGCTCTGCTGTAATGCTGACCTCTCTCTTGTGATCTCCAAGAAGTTTAGCTCTTTCTTTCTTTCTTTCTTCCCCTCTCTCCCCTGCTATAATGTCCCCTTTGCCTGTGTCACCCCTGCTTTAGTGTCCCCTTTGCCTGTGCTAACTATCTAGGCTATAGTGTCACCCCTGCTATAGTGTCCCCTCTGCATGTGTCACCCCTGCTATAGTGTCCCCTCTGCATGTGTCACCCCTGCTATAGTGTCCCCTCTGCATGTGTCACCCCTGCTAGTGTCCCCTCTGCATGTGTCACCCTTGCTATAGCCTCCCCTCTGTGCCCTCTCTACTAGTGTCCCTCTGTCTCATGATTCATGCTACATGTTTCTCACTTTCTCTCTGGTTTCATGCTCTCCCCAGTCCTCTCACATTACCTCCCTCTCATGCCTCACTCTCTAACACCCCGGCACTGTTATATTTTCTCCTGTACTTTCTCATTCTTTACCCATTACTTGATCTTCTGTACCATCTTCACTCATCCCCATCCCTTATCCTCTCTCATTCCCCCATCCCCTGTTCTGTCTTCCTCTGCTACATAGGTCTGCTTTTGTGTACACACATCATGCATACATACATACAAACAAACACACACATCATGCATACATACATACAAACAAACACACACACACACATCATGCATACATACATACAAACACACACACATATCATGCATACATACATACAAACACACACACACATCATACATACAAACACACACATCATGCATACATACAAACACACACACACACACACATCATACATACAAACACACACATCATGCATACATACATACAAACACACACACACATCATGCATACATACATACAAACAAACACACACACACACACATCATGCATACATACATACAAACACACACACATATCATGCATACATACATACAAACACACACACACATCATACATACAAACACACACATCATGCATACATACATACACACACACACATCATACATACAAACACACATCATGCATACATACATACACACACACACACACATCATACATACAAACACACAAATCATGCATACATACATACAAACACACACACACACATCATACATACAAACACACACATCATGCATACATACATACAAACACACACACACACACACATCATACATACAAACACACACATCATGCACACACACACATCATGCATACACACATCATACATACATACAAACACACACACACATCATGCATACATACAAACACACACACATCATGCATACATACATACATACAAACACACACACATCATGCATACAAACACACACACACACATCATGCATACAAACACACACACACACATCATGCATACAAACATACACACATCATGCATACACACACACACACATCATACATACAAACACACATATCATACACACATCATGCATACACACATCATACATACATACATACATACAAACACACATACATCCTGCATACATACACACACACACATCATGCATACAAACACACACACACATCATGCATACATACATCCTGCATACATACATACAAACAAACACACACATCATGCATACATACATACAAACAAACACACACACACACATCATGCATACATACATACAAACACACACACATATCATGCATACATACATACAAACACACACACACATCATACATACAAACACACACATCATGCATACATACAAACACACACACACACACACACACACATCATACATACAAACACACACATCATGCATACATACATACAAACACACACACACATCATGCATACATACATACAAACAAACACACACACACACATCATGCATACATACATACAAACACACACACATATCATGCATACATACATACAAACACACACACACATCATACATACAAACACACACATCATGCATACATACATACACACACACACATCATACATACAAACACACATCATGCATACATACATACACACACACACACATCATACATACAAACACACAAATCATGCATACATACATACAAACACACACACACACATCATACATACAAACACACACATCATGCATACATACATACAAACACACACACACACACACATCATACATACAAACACACACATCATGCACACACACACATCATGCATACACACATCATACATACATACAAACACACACACACATCATGCATACATACAAACACACACACATCATGCATACATACATACATACAAACACACAAACATCATGCATACAAACACACACACACACATCATGCATACAAACACACACACACACATCATGCATACAAACATACACACATCATGCATACACACACACACACATCATACATACAAACACACATATCATACACACATCATGCATACACACATCATACATACATACATACATACAAACACACATACATCCTGCATACATACACACACACACATCATGCATACAAACACACACACACATCATGCATACATACATCCTGCATACATTCAAACACACAAACACACACACATAATGCATACATACAAACACACATACACACATCATGCATACATACAAACACACACATCATGCATACATACAAACACACAGACATACATCCTGGATACATACAAGCACACACACACACACACATCCTGCATACATACAAACACACATCATGCATACATACAAACACACACACATCATGCATAAATAAAAACACACACACACACACATCCTGCATACATACAAACACACATACACACATCATGCATACATACAAACACACATACACACATCATGCATACATACAACACACACACATCATGCATACATACAAACACACACACATCATGCATAAATAAAAACACACACACACACATCCTGCATACATACAAACACACATCATGCATACAAACACACACACACATCCTGCATTCATACAAACAAACATACATCATGCATACAAACTAGGGATGCACCGATACCGATACTAGTATCGGTATCGGTACCGATACCAAGTATTTGCATGAGTACTTGTATTCGTGCAAATGCACCGATACGTAAACCGATACCTCTACTTCCTACCCATATGCTATCTTGTGGCGTTTTTTCAAACTACATGTTCCCATTTAATTTTAAACTGGAGTGAAGACTAAACTAAAAAAAATTACTACTGTTCTGCAAATACAAATTGCTGTTATTTGTATTATTGTAGGAGAGATCACTGTACCTCGTTCAGACAAACCCCTGAAGTACTGGGCAGTTAATAAACAGATTTCCAGCTCTGGCTAAAATGGCCCAAAAATATCTTTCTGCCCCATGCAGTAGTGTGGAAAGTGAAAGACTGTTCAGCTTAGTGTCGAACCTGCATACAAATGTCAGATTTATGTTATATAACAGCCCTACAACCCAATTGCATCACCCCTTTAAATTTAATATTTTATTGTAATATTTTTTTATTTATAAACATGTTCAATGAACTTTTTTATTATTTCATAATGTCTTTTGAATTACAGCCCTCTATAATTATAAAGCAGGAATCTTAAATAATTAGTCTGTATTGTGCTTGGTAAACTGTCACAGGACATAAAAAAAAAGTATCGGTAATTGGTATCGGCGAGTATTTGAAAACAAGTATCGGTACTTGTACTCAGTCATAAAAAAATGGTATCGGTGCAACCCTAATACAAACACACACATCCTGCATACATACAAACACACACACATGTCATGCATACTAGCACACATACATGTTTGCATACATACAAACACACACAAACACACATCATGCATACATACAAGCACACACACACATTATACATTCATATAAACACACACACACATCATGCATACATAAAAACACACATCATGCATACATATAAACACACACACATCATGCATACATACAAACACACACACGTCATGCATACAAACAAACACACACACACACATTATACATTCATATAAAAACACACACACACATCATGCATACATACAAACACACAGACATGCATCCTGGATACATACAAGCACACACACACACATCCTGCATACATACAAACACACATCATGCATACATACAAACACACACACATCATGCATAAATAAAAACACACACACACACATCCTGCATACATACAAACACACATCCTGCATACATACAAACACACACACATACATCTTGCATTCATACAAACAAACATACATCATGCATACAGACACACACATCCTGCATACATACAAACACACACACACACATGTCATGCATACTAGCACACATACATATTTGCATACATACAAACACACGCAAACACACATCATACATACATACATACAAACACACACACACACACACACACACACATCATGCAGACATACAAGCACACACACATCATGCATACATACAAACACACACAAACACACATCATGCATACATACATACAAACACACACAAACACATCATGCAGACATACAAGCACACACACATTATACATTCATATAAACACACACACATCATGCATACATACAAACACACACACATCATGCATACATACAAACACACACACGTCATGCATACAAACAAACACACACACACATTATACATTCATATAAACACACACACATCATGCATACATACAAACACACACACATCATGCATACATACAAACACACACAAACACACATCATGCATACATACATACAAACACACACACACACATCATGCAGACATACAAGCACACACACATTATACATTCATATAAACACACACACATCATGCATACATACAAACACACACACATCATGCATACATACAAACACACACACACATCATGCATACATACAAACACACACACGTCATGCATACAAACAAACACACACACACATTATACATTCATATAAAAACACACACACATTATACATTCATATAAACACACACACACATCATGCATACATACAAACACACATCATGCATACATACAAACACACACACATCATGCATACATACAAACACACACACGTCATGCATCATACATACATATAACACACACACATGCATCATACATACATATAACACACACACATCATGCATACTTACAAACACACACATCATGCATACATACATACATACATCATGCATACATACAAACACACACACACATCCTGCATACATAAAAACACACACATCATGCATACATACACACATACATCTTGCATACATACAAACACACACAAACACACATCATGCATACATATAAACACACACACATCATGCATACATACAAACACACACATCATGCATACATACAAACACACACACACATCATGCATACATTCAAACACACACACATCATGCATACATACAAACACACACACACATCATGCATACATACAAACACACACACATCATGCATACATACAAACACACACACATCATGCATACATACAAACACACACACACACACATAGCATGCCTACATACAAACACACACACACATCATGCATACAAACACACACATCATGCATACATACAACACACATACATCCTGCATACATACAAACACACACACATCATGCATACACACATCATACATACATACAAACACACACACATCATGCATACATACACACACACTCATCATGCATACACACACATCATGCATACACACACATGACACATCATACAAACACACATACATCCTGCATACATACAAACACACATACATCCTGCATACATACAAACACACACATACATCATGCATACACACAAACACACACACGCATCATGCATACATACAAACACACACACATCATGCATACATACAAACATATCATGAATACATACAAACACACATACAGCCTGCATGCATACAAACACACATCATGCATACATACAAACACACACATCATGCATACATTCAAACACACATACATCCTGCATACATACATACAAACACAAACATAGCATGCCTACATACAAACACACACACACATCATGCATACAAACACACACACATCATGCATACATACAAACACACACACATCCTGCATACATACAAACACACACACACATCATGCATACATACAATACACATACATCCTGCATACATACAAACACACACACACATAATGCATACATACAAACACACATACACACATCATGCATACATACAAACACACACATCATGCATACATACAAACACACAGACATACATCCTGCATACATGCAAGCACACACACATCCTGCATACATACAAACACACATCATGCATACATACAAACACACACACATCATGCATAAATAAAAACACACACACATACATCCTGCATATATACAAACACACATACATCATGCATACAAACACACACACATCCTGCATACATACAAACACACATCATGCATACAAACACACACACACACACATCCTGCATACATACAAACACACACACATATATCTTGCATTCATACAAACAAACATACATCATGCATACAAACACACACATCCTGCATACATACAAACACACACACATGTCATGCATACTAGCACACATACATCTTTGCATACATACAAACACACATCATGCATACATACATACAAACACACACACGTCATGCATACAAACACACACACACATTATACATTCATATAAAACACACACACATCATGCATACATACAAACACACACACACATCATGCATACATACAAACACACACACGTCATGCATCATACATACATATAACACACACACATGCATCATACATACATATAACACACACACACACATCATGCATACTTACAAACACACACATCATGCATACATACATCATGCATACATACAAACACACACACATCCTGCATACATACAAACACACACACACATCATGCATACATACACACATACATCTTGCATACATACAAACACACACAAACACACATCATGCATACATATAAACACACACACACACACACACATCATGCATGCATACAAACACACACACACATTATACATTCATATAAACACACAAACACACATCATGCATACATACAAACACACATCATGCATACATACAAACACACACACATCATGCATACATACAAACACACACACATCATACATACATATGACACACACACACATAATGCATACATACAAGCACACACACACACATCATGCATACTTACAAACACACACACATCATGCATACATACACACATACATACATACATCATGCATACATACAAACACACACATCATACATATAGACACACACATATTATATATACAGTCACATACATGCATACACATAATTAATTAAATGCCCTATCCTCCTGGCTTGCTGGAAAACTTTAATAACAGGAGCCATAAAACTGACTCAACCAATAACTATGTACAACTGTAACTCACTTAAATAACTTTACATATAACTGTAATAACTGGAATAAATACACAGACACAGGTGTATGGGAAAAGACCCGTGGGTCACGTTTATTGCAGAACCTGAGAACAGGCTGGACTCAACGGGGCCAGCTAAAAACATGTGGCGGCAATCTAGTTAGGAGTAAGGAACCCCCTGCTAGGAAGAAGGACCGCGCCCGTGAATGCCCACACAAGCGGAGCTCAGCTGCCGCAGAAGCTTAGGGAGTTCTCGGCATCTTAGAATGGGAGGGACCCCAGGCGCGCGCCTGCAGAGATCACCTTCCCCTGGGCAGCCGTCACTCTACCTCTGATGGCAAACCGGGAAGCGGTCCAACCGCCTAACAAGGGTGCAAAGTAAAGATCTCCGAACCAGTAGGACCAGGTGTGACTAGACGCGTATCCATGCCACTACCTGGGGAGTCAAAAACTACCGTCCTTGGACTTATGGAAACAAGCCGCGTAGCCCTCATCCAGCCTCGGACACCTAGCTGAATCACCCTGGTGATGTAGCAGCCTAAAGATTTCCGTATGAACCAATGCAGGGAGGGAGGGAGGGACGCTGTGAAGACGAGCTGGAAAAGAGGGTTTGGGGCCTGGGAGCTGACTACTTAAAGGGTAAGCTAAACCCCACCCTCACTACTGCAACATTGTTGCCACTTCACAGTAGCACACTCCTAAGGGCCTTAATTATTATGGTCGTTCTGGGCTATGCTGCCCTCCACTGTCTTAATTAATTAAATGCCCTATCCTCCTGGCTTGCTGGAAAACTTTAATAACAGGAGCCATAAAACTGACTCAACCAATAACTATGTACAACTGTAACTCACTTAAATAACTTTACATATAACTAATAACTGGAATAAATACACAGACACAGGTGTATGGGAAAAGACCCGTGCAGAACCTGAGAACAGGCTGGACTCAACGGGGCCAGCTGAAAACATGTGGCGGCAATCTAGTTAGGAGTAAGGAACCCCCTGCTAGGAAGAAGGACCGCGCCCGTGAATGCCCACACAAGCGGAGCTCAGCTGCTGCAGAAGCTTAGGGAGTTCTCAGCATCTTAGAATGGGAGGGACCCCAGGCGCGCGCCTGCAGAGATCACCCTCCCCTGGGCAGCCATCACTCTACCTCTGATGGCAAACCGGGGCGCGGACCAACCGCCACAAGAGATAGCCCAACAGGCTCACCTCTTGCCGCCACACCTATAGATGTATCAATATAGCACGCCTCAAATTACAGAGGAACAGGTCAATGCCTCTCTCAGAGAGATGCACCCCGTCCCTTCTGTAGAGGCACCTCGCAGCCGTTGAAATGTTCCCATGTTCTACAACAAACCCTCCTGACTGCCCTAAGAAAATCCTAACCTCCCTGTTGATTTTCTTGTGGACCTGGAAAGCTGCGCGATGGGATTGCATGTGGCGCCATTCTATCCTAGGAATGATGTTGGACCATCCTATCCTAACCTGGGGAATCCAAGCCTGAAATGTGCGCCGGTCCGATTGAATCACTGCACTGAGCTGCTTGCACGGTAGGAGCCCCATATCATTCCCCCCGGCGTGAATGATAAGTACATGTGGTTTCTCCCACCTGCGCAAGGCCCCCTGCAGTAAATCAGGCAGAGCTTGCCACGTAAGCCCCCTGCGCCCTAACCACCTAACAGTGACCCGGGATGAGGGAAACCCCAGCTGATGCCCATCTGGTCTCGCAATGCCCGCAGCTCCGCCCAGTGGATGTAGGAATGCCCCGTAATCCATACTCTCAGTGGACCGCTCCTTGGTCCTAAGAAAAGAAACAGAGGTTAACCATTGCACCTGCAAAACATAATCATCATCTAAATAGTCAAAGGCCTAACATATAACAGATACCTTTGTTACCTCCATCTCCCCAGAGCTCTAATATGGTCAGCTGACCAACCTAAACTAGCGGCAGTGGTAGCCGCGCCCACTCTGAAAGAATGGGGAGCAATGACCCTTGGGTCAAGACCTGCCCTTGATGCTGCCCAGGCCAATACCTTCCGAAACTCGAACCTCGTCAACGGGGAACCGTCCTCGTGGACTAGGAACTGTGAGGAGCCCTCAGGACGCACGTCCATATAGGCTTTGATCAGTCTGACTGGGCAGCAGACAGACTCTCCACTGGCTGGAAAAGATAACCAAGCACCTCTCCCCTCTTGGTCTGTTTTGGATCTGGGGATGAAAACCAGAATAGACGATGTCATGGTATATGTGAGGTTAATAAATATATATATTTTAATCATATATCTCAAGATTAATAAATCTGTATTTTTGATCAGATATTTCACTGATCAGAAAAAAGTGATTCATTCCTCTCAGACAAACTGACTTCACTCATGTTCAGCTCTTCCCCCATTTAGTATGCAGACAGGATGTCTTCAAAGGCTTGAGCATAACCTTTGAAGCCCCCTCCTGCTGTGTAAAAGGCAGCACTTTGATACATGGAACAGGACACAGGCATATATATATGAATTTCCTCCAAGAGAAATGCCGATCCGTCTGAAGAAATGTGAGAAATGAAAACATTTTTCAAGGGGAACTGGTAATTAGCACAGATTTATTTGAGCAGTTCATGTGGTGATTAAGATAATAAAGGCCTTGGGAAACAAAAGACAGATGCTGAGGTGTGACTCTGGAAGCTCACATAAGCAGGCAGCAAATAAACATCAATTTTTTTTTTTTCTGTTTGAATGCATGCCCCAGAATGTATTAAATATAGAAATTTGAGAAATTGTCTAATTCTCTATTATTATTAGATGGGTATTTGCTAAGCTTGGGAGGTAACTGTTTTAGTCAGTCAAAAATGTGTAATAACCTGTGTTTTTAAGAATATAAATAAATACTTGTGGACCTGGAAAGAAATAATTAATGACACTTATTACTTTATTTCAGATGGAATGCCTGCATGAAATGAAATATCATATCATATAAATATGAAATAAATGTTTATAAAGTTTCAAATACATCTTTTAAAATACAGTGAGATGAAGATATGGAAGTTACTTTGATGTGATATGACTATGAGATATAAATTTTCTGTTAGGCTAAATGAAATATAAATTATTTTAATATAATGCTAGATGTATTTGATGTTTCATATCAAAACGATCAGGAAATTAATCTGACGCTGCTCCATCTATGATTGATGTTGAGAGAGATTAATACAAGAAATTATGGCAGCTATTACATAGTTTAAAGAAATATTTCACTGTCTAAAAATGTTTTAGAAATGTTAAGGATGAATTTGTTTTATGCTATCTGCTACCACCGAAGGGCCGATACCGGTATAGCAGTTGAGATTTAACTGCTTAAAGGATGCGTTTCCATGGTGACCAAGGGCCAATCCAAATAGACATCCCACCTAACCAATGGGATGGTCAGATCTCGTAGGGCCACTCCCATGGTTTCAACAATGAATGAAAAAGTTATTTAAGTGAATGCATGAAGAAGAAATGGGACAGATTTTGCTGACTTGAATGATACACTGCTGGGCGTCCAAAATACATTCATTCTAAACAAGCCGATCTACCTTTTTCTCAGTGATTGCAAAAATTTACTTATATATTTTCTGAGATGAAACAAGGAATCCTTGGTAACTGAACTATCTATTTTGGTAACGTATATATATATATATATATATATATATATATATAAAGAAAGAGGGTTGCAATTAATATTTTAACACAGATATATGCATAATAGCTGTAGTTTATATTCAGTCTGTATATTGTTAAATACATATCCTTGATGCTAAATTGTTTTATCTATACAACTGTAGAGTTATAACTCAGAATTGGGTCTTTACGTAAATAATACATACAATTTCTGATGTTTTTAATAGAAGTGTATATTGTACTATTGCTTAAATTAGCACTGTAAATCATATTGCTGAATGTTTGTAACTGCTATTTTAGGTCTCATTGTAATATTTTAAATACAGCTCTGAATGAAAGATTGGTTTTAAAGTAAATTGGCATGAGCTTGGCATAGCATATTTTAAATAGTTTTTGTTTTAACGCATATAATATTGACTCATATTCTAATCATTACAAATATTTACGTATCAACATGTTCATAGTTATTTACTAATAATAAAGAATTCAGATATTTAGATTAATTTTATTGTCTTAGCAAATGTATGTTTGATTGCAGGTTTAGTTTAAAGGAAGATTGTTAAATATATTCCCTGCCATATACTTACACATTGTTTAGAGAATACTGCTAAGATTTTCATAAATATACTGACAACGACTCATCGTCCCTGACATGGGAAAGTAAAAGACCTCCAATCTTATTCCTAGAGGGCGGGACAATTTCCCCTACCCTAAGAGCCCCGTGAAAAGCCAGCCCAAAGGCGGCTGAAAACAGGGTAGCTTCGTAGGCGGATGAACAAACCGCCGGCAAAACCTGGCACAACGTTACCAGACGCTCAATGGTAACTGGTTCCCTAAAATCCCTAGTCCTGGGCACCATATGCCCCCAGCCTCGAAGTACCTGCCTAACCAGGAAGGTTCTCGACGAGTCTGCAAGTCCATACAGTTTGCAGAAGAACGACACCGCCGCCAGGCGTGACCCAACCGCACTCTTTGAAACCCCATTACCTTTAAGTTCGGTAATCCATTCAAGTAAGCCCCACTGGTCACCGTCACAGGAAGGACGGCCCCTGGAATCACAGAAGGCGATCCACTCCATCCAGTGTTTCACATAGGTAGTCCAGGTGGATGGGGCGAGAGAAGAACAAACCATCGCGATCAAGGGGCCCCATCCAGCGCCACCTGCCATAAGTAAGTAGGACAAGGCAATCCGTTAGTGTCCGCATCAGGCACCAACGCATAAAATGCTTCCCATTAAAAACGGGAGAGCGCATCCGCAATCCTATTCTGGACGCCCGGGACATGCTTAGCATGGAACACGATATTCAGGTGCAGACACCTCAGCACCAACAGCCTCAAATATCGCACAACCGGAGGGGAACTAGATGAGAGCTTGTTGACGGCATAAACAACACTAATGTTATCAGTCCAGAAAATCACCTCACTGTCCCGAAGCTGATCACCCCAAATGTCAAGAGTGACAAGGATGGGAAACAGTTCAAGAAGGCACAGGTTCTTGACCAAGCCTCTTTCCACCCACGCGCCAGGCCACGGGTCGGCGCTCCATTGCCCGGCCAAGAAAGCCCCGTACCCGTGGGACCCAGCCGCATCAGTGAACAACTGAATCGCCGCGTTAGAAGGAACAACCTCCCGCCACAGGCAGATCCCGTTAAAGTGGAGAAGAAATTCTTCCCAAACCTTGAGATCTTCTAACATCTCAGAAGACACCCGGAACCGCCGAGTCTGCGACCTTTCCCCGCACAACTGCCGCTCCAGCCTGCGGAGGAATATCCTTCCCATAGGAATAATTCTCCCGGCAAAATTCAGCAAACCCAATAGGGTTTGAAGGTCCTTCACGGAGCGATAAAGCTCTGTTCTCATGGCGCATACTGACTCCAGCATGCGCTGTATTTTATCTTGGGGCAAACGGCACTGCCCTGCCACAGAATCAACCTCGATGCCCAGAAAAGTAAGGCACGTGCAAGGGCCCTGGGACTTGTCCTCCACCAAAGGAACTCCCATCCTGTCCATCAGCACCCTAGTGACTTTCATCAAGAAAGCACACTCAGATGAACCAGTCCGCCCGACAAGCAGAAAATCATCCAAATAATGCACCAGGCCGTCGAATCCGGCAACTTCCGCTATGGCCCAGTGTAGGAAACTGCTGAAAGCCTCGAAGTAGGCACACGAAATTGAGCACCCCATGGGCAAGCATTTGTCCACATAGTACTTCCCTTCAAAATAACACCCCATGAGCCTAAAAGAGGAGGGGTGAATAGGCAGGAGCCGGAAAGCAGATTCCACATCTAGCTTTGCCATCAGGGCTCCGGCCCCCGCCCGGCGGACCAGCCCTAAAGCTTCATCAAAGGACTGATAAAAAACTGAGCTAAGCTCAGGAGGTATGGCGTCGTTAACCGAACGACCCTTTGGGAAGGATAGGTGTTGGATGAGCCGAAATTTACCCGGCTCCTTCTTTGGGACAACCCCCAAAGGTGAGACAACCAACCCGGGAAGTGGGATCTCCCCAAACGGGCCTGCCATGCGACCCAGCCCAATTTCCTTATTCAGTTTATCCCTCAACACCTCAGGAAACTGATATGCGGATTTTAGGTTCCTACGTGTTGAGGAACCTATCACATGCGATCCGACCGGGATAACAAATCCCGATCGCAGACCGTCTCTAAGCAGCAAGGCGGCCTCTTTAAACGGGTAAAGAAGCAGCCATTTCTCAATTACGGCCACCCTCAGCGGTGTGGCCGCCCTTTCCCCCAGGGAAAGGTTTTGAACCAGCTGCTGGTCTCTCCTGGGGACGACTCGCATCCTGGGGCCTGGTACACT